>NC_050446.1:138434131-138666631 GCF_903995425.1 Onychomys torridus
TAATGTCAAATTTCTCATAAAAACTTGGTGATCTTCATGGGTTTAGAAACAGGATTAAAAGAATACAATCTGAAGATATTAGTGGGAAGAAGTTACATGACAAAACAGTGAAGATTTGTAATCAAGTTCATCTTCCTCCTTTCCACACTTAAGATAAAATCTTTACTAAGTCAGTAGGCCTGACATCTACAGTCCTTTTTGTAAATTGTTGGTAGACTCCTGTTCCAGGAATTTTATTTTGATTATGAAATTGTGAAACCAAAACTTTAGGAAACTGTTACTTTGGCAAAGATAAAAAATGCACAATATGAACCCTGTTAACCTGCTCTCTGCATCCACTTCTGACTAGTAAGGAATCATTAGTGATTCCACCTAATCTTGTGCAAGAAAAAAAATTTCCACAAATAAGACCTCTCTTTCCTCTTAACATTAATTGATTTTTGTATTTTCTACAATATCTCACTATGAAACCCAGGCTGGCATTGAATGTATCACCATACTGCCTTATCTTCTTATGGAGGGAATTGTAAGCCTACATCACCATACCCAACCCATATATTAAAATTAATCCATTACTACCACGTTAAGATTATAAAACCTTGGCTTAGCAAAACCTAAGTGACCCACATTTGAACAATTTTTTCATCTATTTTATGAAATTATATCAACCTACCTAACAAAGTTGTTGTGAGGATGACTGAGGTAATTATGAAAGCACTTTGAGCTCTTAGGAGGAAAAGAGCCAAAAAGAGTCAAGTAAGTGGCTATTTTATCAATATTTCCATAATGTATTATGGGGTCATGATATGACAAAATGTTTTAGTATAGCATCATAAACATGGGCTAGAATAACTTAATGCACATAACATGACCACATCATGTTAAGAATTACTAATCTTGGAGCTAAATGGTAATTTAACAACAGTGGATAGTCTCCAACCTCGTCAATTGGATCCTGTTTAAACTGTTAATATACCTCTTTGTATTCTGGATTCTGTGCTAAGTCTGTAGCATTTTCTTATTTCAGGTTACTCATCTAACCAAAATAAATTATATATACTTAATGGTCTCCTTAGATACACTAAAGATAAAAAAAGCCCAAAACAATGAAGAAAAAAAAAATCTTAGGAAGAATTAAGTATGCCCTTTCATTATTACCAAAAGGGCCTTTAAGTAGTAAAGAGCAGAAATAACTCATAGCCCATTCCTTTAGTTCAATCCTCTTCTAATTCAATGATTCTTATCACATCTCCAAAAATTAAGTCAAAGTTACCAAATTTCAAACATTATAGAACTCAAGAGAATCATGGGATCCTTGGAGGGCAAAGTGTCCAGAACGTCTCTGAAACTATATCCTGAAGTCTACATCGCAAAGTCCATAATTTTATATCTTGAAGGACTTTCTCATCCAAAAAGGTATGAGCAGTTTTCTAAGAAGTGAAGAAAACCATAGTTTGATGCTTTAGGCACAAGAACACAAGATTTCCACCACAAGAAGTTTAGAGCCCACCCTTCCCAGGTTCCTTGTTCAAACTTACTTTTTGCTACGTTCTTCATGGCCGTTAGCACTGCTCAACTTGTTCTCATCCTAAGCAAGGTTGATAGAAGAACATCATGAGGACGAAGTGGTAACATTTCAAGTTGTCAAAGGGTAAAGGGAATAGGAATAAGAAAATACAAGACAATTTTAAAACTAATTACTTATTTAGTTTAACATGGAAGGCTATAAAAAAAATTTAGATGGTGTATGTTTAACCACTTTGTTGCTAATAATTATAAGTCATCAAGAAACAAAAATTAAAAATCTTTCCACATTAACATGTTATATTATTTTCTCTTACATGTTATCCTCACATTCTGTAAGAAATAGTGGGTATTTTTGTTTTTGTTGTTTTATCTGATGTATGTAGTCATTTGGGCAATTTAGTATTTTAAAGGAAGAATCTTTAAAATGTTCAAGGTGTCTTTAGTTACAGATGATTTCAATTAGGTGATTGTCTAATTTAGTTACAAAGTGTTTATCTGTTGATTTGAAGGAACATGCCATTAAAACTAATTGAACATAATGTAGAAGAAAACTTTGAACTCTGGGTGAAACGCAAAGCAAATATTTGCCCACTCTGAGATAAATTTTGTTAACCTAAGATACATGTAATTTTTGTATGGTTCATGCTAAAACTATTGAATTGGAGATAACTGTTGCTGGTAAGGTAGAAAGAATATAAACTGCAAATTCTGACAAAGTTAACCAAGTATATAAACTCTTGTTTAAAAAAAAGTGTAACTAACTTGTAACACACTATATCATATCCCAGTAGTAAAGGGATGAAGTTTGAAATAACAGCCTGTTGGCCTATTTTCTGAAGTTATAACAATGACTTTGTCAAGGCCTTCCAATAAGCTCTTAAGTACTGGAGGTTACTCCTCATGGAAGTATTTGTTGCTGTAACCAGTTTTGCAGTCTCAAATCAAACTTCATTTTGTTAAAATCTTTAAAGAATCATTTAGAAAAGGATAACAAAATGGCACAGTTAAAATATATTGGCTACTTTGGTGTGGATTATCAAATTTTGGAATAAATGACTTTTCTATTTTTTTTCTTATTTTCCAGAATACTTTGCATTTAAAATTTAGATCTTCTTACATGGAAGAGGTCAAATCCAGTTATAGCAAAACACCTTTACAGCAGAGGCCATATAACCCAAAAGTCCAAAGGCCCAGTGGACCATTTACTTCAATGATGTCCAGTACAAATTCCACTGCCACTAAAGACTTGGGAAAGTCCCACTTAAGTTGTAACAGGATTTGACTATTAGGGTGGATTTTTATAACTATTTCTTTAGTTCATAAATGATCTTTAATGCTGGAATTTGCTCTAGAGAAGTACCTTGGTTTCTTGCAACATTAATCTTTTGTCTGAGCTTTCATATAGAAGATTGTATTTTCTGATACCTTAGTATGTTGTCTATTTACCTATCTGGGGTTGCCTTCAGATGTGGGTGGGTATTTGCTTATGAAAAGTCTAGCAAGACATTTGGTTAGAATTAGATTTCTTATTTATTTTAAACTCCTTTGGCAGAATAAGATTGGGGGCCTATGAGAGGTAAATAGGCACATTGACGCTGCTGTGGGCTATCTTTGAGCAGAGCAACTGTCCTTTTTTAAGGGGAATGGAATTAATTTTTACCTTTTCCCCTAATTTATAGGTAGGACTTAGGTTTTAGCCATTTTAGAATTCTTTGTTCCTAAGAAATAGTGTCAGGGTTTCAAACATCGAAGTTGGAATGTTAATTGTTGCCCTTCTGAGCATCGGAGTTGTTTTGACTTCTATATAAATAATGAGTGTAGCCTAATTTTCTGTCATGTGCTACCTAGCATATTTCTGACAGTCAGGTGGATTATCTTGAAATTTTAGACAAAGTTTCTGCCTCCTTGGAAAGCTCTACATCTCCTTGTGATTGGAGTGTGGGTTTCAAGATTCCAGAAGGTGGGTGTCTTCATTTTCTATTTTCAATGCACTCTAAGATGACCTGCTTACAGGTTCTCTGAGGCATACCTCAGTTGTTCTTGTGCTAACTTTGCTTTTGATACAGTTTAAATAGCTAAGTAATCTTCCTAATGGTGTAGAGTTGTCAAAATGTTCAGACTTCAAATCACTTAATAAAAATGGACATTTTGGTGGAATAAATTTATTTCCAAATGTTGTTCATTTACATTGAAATATCTGAAGGCACCTCTAATTTGGGTGATGACAGAGGCAAAGATTTCAAGGTTTAATTATTAAACCAGTGGATGAAATACTGTGAGGAACACAAAAATGAGTGGAAAGATAACTGATGGGCTTTTTTACTTTCCAAGGAAGGTCAAGTTGTTTTAATTGCGTCCCATAGGCATGTACAAACTAGTTTAAAAAGGGCATTTTTTTTATTATTATAGCTTTTTAAGTGGAAAGCATATAAATGGTCACAGTAAAATCTGGGGTTGTGAAAGTTAGTTTTACTGCATTCTTAGTATTTATCATTTCTTGTAATTTTGTCCATGAAAACTAAAATGCTATGTATATGGTGTTTTGAAAGTTAAAAATATTATGTACATTGTATCAAAATTTACTTGAACTAAATTGTTTTATGGACAATTTTCATGTGGCAATTACTATTAAATGTGAATATACTGTAACTTTGATTACTATAGCTCATAGATTACAGTAATTCTTGGTGGTCTGTTAAGGGAATGGCAGTTAAATTGTTTTTGAAGTTCAGGCTTGGTGTTCAACTTACCAGCAAGTCCTGTTTCTTGTTTCAAGCTGTAGCTGCCTCAAGAGATCATTGCAAATTCTTCCTATTAAACCTGTCTCTCAATTCTTTGACTGTTAACATGAAGTTAACACGAAGCAAAGGTTGGGGTCTTTTATGTCCCATGCCTAGGAATTGTTTTTCCTAAAGTATGATTTTGTACCATTGTACAGTGGTAAAAATACATTTACAACAGGATAAACATTTTGACCATAAAAGGAAATATATATTGGTTAGTATTTAAACAAGCAAGATAATGGTAATTTTTTCCCCTTCAGGAGAAAAAAAAGCAAGAGCAGAAGCCGTAGTCATGAGCGAAAAAGAAGCAAAAGTAAGGAACGGAAGCGAAGTAGAGATAGAGAGAGGAAAAAGAGCAAAAGCCGGGAAAGGAAACGAAGTAGAAGCAAAGAAAGGAGACGAAGCCGCTCACGAAGTCGAGATAGAAGATTCCGAGGCCGCTACAGAAGTCCCTAGTATGTAGCTTTTGTTTTGTGTGTTTAGATAGCAATTTAACTGAAAATGAGGGATATTGATATTGAAGCTAATAAGTTGAAAATACAGTATGGACTGATACATAAACCTTAGGATCTACCAGCTAGAAATAATTTGTTTGCTTGCCAGTCCAAATTAAAGCAAAGCATTTGAGCGCTTAATAGAGAGCTATTAGAAAAAGTATACAAACTATGAATCTAAATTGTATAGTTCAGGTACAAAACCTTGACTGTGGCTGTGGTGAGCTGAAATCCTTTGTCAGTTTGTGTGCTCGATTTTTAGGCTCATTACTCTTAATTTATATTTAAGGCATTAGAGTAAACTGAAAGTGCTTTCTAGATTTAAGTTATAGGAATTGGCATGCATTATTTAAGGAAATATAATGTAACTTCATTAAAGCAGTTAAAAAACAAACACTGGTGCTGGAGAGATGGCTCAGATGTTACGAGCACTGATTGCTCTTCCATAGGACCCACTTTCAATTCCCAGTACCCAAATGGCTGCTCACAACTGTCTGTAACTCCAGTTCTAGAGCTTCTGACCCCCTCACACAGACAAT
Organism: Onychomys torridus; assembly: GCF_903995425.1. Classification (NCBI taxonomy): domain Eukaryota; kingdom Metazoa; phylum Chordata; class Mammalia; order Rodentia; family Cricetidae; genus Onychomys; species Onychomys torridus. The sequence goes on from NC_050446.1 coordinate 138,439,475, forward strand.
TGGTACAGGCAAAGCACCAGTGAACAAAGAAATTCATCTGTATTATGGATAAAAACTTGGCATCCCTATGCGAGCATTAAAACAAGCAGAATCCTTAATGTTTACCTAAGTCCTTAATTCTTCACCAAGCTACTTTTAAACTTTTTAAAAACTACTTTAAAAGTATTTATGTTTGTGTGTGTTGCCAGGTGCCAATGAGTACAGGTGTCAGTGTAGTCCAAAAGTACCTACCTACCTTGGAGCTGGTGTTAGAGGTATTTTTGAGATTTCTGATGTGTGGATGCTGGGAACTGAACTCAGGACCTCTGTGAAAGCAGTATTGCCCTTAACCAAAGGATTTAATTTTAAAAATTTAAGTAGTTAAGAATTGAATAGATGGCTCAGAGGTTAAGAACATTGCCTACTCTTCCAGAGGTCCTGAGTTCAATTCCCAGCAACCACGTGGTGGTGGCTCACAACCATCTGTAATGAGATCTGGTGCCCTCTTCTGGCCTGCAGCCAGAACACTGTATACATAATAAATAAGCAAATGAATGAATAAATAACTAAATAAATATTTAAAAAAAAGAATTGAACTGAAAGACAAATGAATCAGCCCCTAAGCTTTTGTTAAGGAATAAACGTGGCGTAAAAAACAAACAAAGAACGGGCGGTGGTGGCGCACACCTTTAATTCCAGCACTTGGGAGGCAGAGGCAGGCGGGTTTCTGAGTTCAAGGCCAGAGTGGTCTACCAAGTGAGTTCCAGGAAAGGCACAAAACTACATAGAGAAACCCTGTCTCGGAAAAAAAAAAAAAAAAAAAAAAAACATTGATGTAAACTAATAATGATGATTGTCAACAAAATACTAAGAATCCTGAGTTTTGTAAGATACAGGTATTAACTGAAGGTGATTGATTTTGGGTTCTGGCTCTTCTTTCATTTATGATGATAGTGTATGTGCCTGAGTCTGGCTTCTTCTCATGTTTCTACATTCCTCCTAATTGATTATTTTATAGACGTTACATGATGATAATAGAGCCACAGTGCTATTTTAATTCTGAATTACGTATGAGAAATTTTATTATTTCATCAAGATAGTTACATTGCATTCTTTAAGATTGTTAGTTGTCTTACCAAGATGAACTAAATGGGTATAGTTTTTAAAATAAGAATACTGTTTGTAGAGTTTGGATGGATGATGTATGTGTGTCTGTGTCTTATTCTGGTCTGACTTATTTAAAACTTTTCTTCTGTTGGGTTTCAGTTGAACTGTGAAGTCTCTAACTTGACAATTTTATAACTAAGGGAAAAACTTAGTCAGGTTGGGCAGAGGCAGATCTTTGTGAATTCAAGGTCAACTTGCTTTACATAAATCATCTCCAGGTTAGCCAGGGGTGCATATCTTGATTCAAATACTATTTTGTATTATTCCTAACAGGAGAAGAAAATAGCTTGTTATATTATATTTTTTTTACGGGACCCAGGTTCAATTCCCACCACATGGCAGCTCACAACTGTCTCAAACCTTCACACATACATACATGTAGACAAAGCGTCAATGCACAAAAAATAAAAATAAATCACAAAAATTACATACTTAAATGAACATTAATCATTCCAGGAATTGCCTATTAGGTGTTAGTGACACAGAGGAGGAGGATCATAGCTAAGTTCCAGTCAGTATTGATAGTGAATTCTTTTGGTTTTTTGAGACAGGGTTTCTCTGTGTAGCTTTGCGCCTTTCCTGGGTCTTGCTCTGTAGACCAGGCTGGCCTTCAACTCACAGATCTGCATGCTGGATTAAAGGCATTCGACACCACTACTTGGCTTAAAACATTTCTCCTTTTTTCCCCCTAGATTTATTTATTTATTATGTATGCAGTGCTCTGCCTGCACACATCCCTGCAGGCCATAGGACGGCACCAGATCTCATCACAGATGTTAGTGAGGCACCATGTGGTTGCTGGGAATTGAACTCCAGACCTTTGGAAGAATCAGCCTTAACCTCTGGGCCATCTCTCCAAGCCCTGAATTCTAAGCCAAGTCGGGCATATGTACAGTACCTTAAAATTTAAATTAGAGTTTAAATTAAAAGGGACAGATGAATTTTACTTGAAACTGCTTGGTTATAGGTTGACAAAGTTTTTGTTAAAATTATCCAAATATAGATGTAACAAACCTTTTCATTTTTTATTTTGCCTACCCTAATTATGATGGTCCTTTTTATGACTATAATTGTACATTAAGGAATATATATAGCTTATGACCCCGGTAACTAAGCTTTACCCTTATAAAGGTTCAAAGATATTTATAAGTTACAGTGAAAAATCTCCTTTTATGTTGTGTGGTGTGGCGCACGCCTATAATCCCAGCACGGGGAGGCAGAGGTAGGCAGATCTCTGTGAGTGTAAGGCCAGCCTGGGCTACATAGTGAGTTCCAGAACAGGCTCCAAAGCTATACAGAGAAACCCTGTCTCAAAACCAACAACAACTTTTGCTGTTTTAAAATAGTAGTATCAGGCCAAGGGGGACAGATATATTTTAGTACTGAGAGTTGTCTTTGAATTCTCAAAATTTTCTGATGAGTGAATTATTTTTACCTATTTTAAGTTTGAGGATAGCCTGGTCTACAGCTCCAGGAAGGTAATAAATAAATAAAAATAAAAACGGTGTCATAAATGCTTTCTACAATAAACAGAATGTAGTACATTAAATATGGTAACAATCTCTAAGAGTTATTACATGTGGGCAGGAGAGATGGCTCAGAGGTTAAGAGCACTGGCTGTTGTTTGAGAGGACCCAGGTTCAATTCCCAGTATCCACCTGACAGTTCATATTTATCTGATTTCTGCATACATACATGCAGGCAAAACACCAATGTATATAAAATTGAAAAAAATTTTAAAAAGTATTATTACACATTAACTGGGCATAGTAGCACATGTTTAATTCCAGTACTCTGCACACAGGCATTTTTTGAGTTCCAGGCCAGCTAAGACTACATAGTGAGAACCTCTCTTAAAATAATTTAAGAGCTGGCTGGTGTGGCAGAATGTGCCTTTAATCCCAGCTCTCAGGAAGTAGAGTCAGGTAGAATCTTTGTGAGGCCAGCCCGATACATAGTAAGTTCCAGGACTGCCAGGGCTATCTCCTCCCAAAAAGAAAAGATAATTACATGGAACATATATATCAGTTTCATGGTGTTATACACATACACACAAGCACACACTTTCATTTAAAAAAAAGTCGTGCAGGATGGTAGTGTCACGTCTTTAACCCCTGCCCTCAGGAAGCAGAGAGGCAGGTGGATCTCTATTTCGAGGCCATCCTGGTCTGCGGAATTAGTTCCAGGACAGACTCCAAAGCTACACAGAGAAATCCTGTGTTGAAAATTCAAACAAAAAAGTCCTTCATCACTAATCTGATTACTCCTAGAAGTTGATACAGGAGGAGCAGGAGTTGTAGTTAGTTCTTCAGTGCATGGTGTGTTTATACAAGTGCATGAGTTTTCAAGAAAGAACTGCACAGTAAACTGATGCTGGGATGCGGGTGCACAGACATTTGTATTCACTCTATTGTTTCAAAGACTCACTCTTGTGTTCATAATTATATGGTTGAAAAACTCACATAGATGCAGTATGTTTTTTAGAACAAATATTGAGGCTGTAACTTTTGTTCTTGGCACCTCTGACTGGTCCAGGATAGACAAATACAAGGGTTGCAGGTATGGGATGAAGGTACAATTTTTTCTAGGTTCTTTTATTTCCTCTTTGTAATTAAGATAGAAAAGAAGCCACCTAAACAATGTTAGAATTGCTGGAGACCCCATGAACTTGATCTTAGCAAGACCCTAAACCTGTAACTAGTGTAATTTTTTGTTTTCTTTTTAGCTCCGGACCAAAATTTAACAGTGCCATCCGAGGAAAGATTGGGTTGCCTCATAGCATCAAATTAAGGTTTTTAAACATACTTCTGAATTGCTTAAATTGTTCTTTCAAGGAACTAATGAGATCTTAACTTGTTTGGGTAACTTGTGAAACTTTTTAACCTTGCAGCAGAAGACGTTCCCGAAGCAAAAGTCCATTCAGAAAAGACAAGAGCCCTGTGAGGTAACTGTTGGCTCCCCCCACCCTTTTTTAAACTTACGTAATTATTATGATCACATTATGTCTTTTACTTCCTTTTACAGTACTGTTACCTTAAAAAGAATGATGATGAACTTTCAATAGTGTTAGTTTTAAACTTCTCTGTTTTTTTGAGACAGAGTTTCTCTGTGTAGCTTTGCGCCTTTCCTGGAACTCACTTGGTAGACCAGGCTGACCTCAAACTCACAAAGATCCGCCTGCCTCCCGAGTGCTGGGATTAAAGGCGTGCGCCACCACTGCCTGGCTATTTTTTTTTTCTTTTTTTTAAAGATTTATTTATTTATTATGTATACAGTGAGTGTTCAGCCTGTAGGCCAGAGGAGGGCACCAGATCTCTTATTATAGATGTTTGTGAGCCACCATGTTGCTGGGAATTGAACTCGGGAACTCTGGAAGAGCAGCCAGTGCTCTTAACCTCTGAGCCATCTCTCCAACCTCCAACCCTACATGTTTTTAATTACTTATTTTATGTACATTGGTATTTTGTTTGCATGTATGTCTGCGAGGGTGTCAGGATCCCTGGAATTGGAGCTACAGACAGGTGTGTGCTGCCTTATGGGTGCTAGGAATTGAACCCAAGTCCCCTAGAAGAGCAGACAGTACTCTTATTTGCCAAGCTGTTTCTCCAGACAACTTCCTCTTTTTTTACTGTTTTAGGGGGGAGGATTGGGTTTTGAGATTGGGTTTCTTTTGTAACATACCTGGCAATCTTAGAACTAGCTCTATAGACCTGGCTGGCCTGGAACCCAGAGATCCACCTGCCACTGCCTCCCAAGTGCTGGGATTAAAGCATGCATTGGTCACTACTGCCCAGCTGATAAATTTTGGAATTTTTTTTTCTCTCTCCCCGTCCCTATAGCTAAGCACTGAACCCAGGGCCTTGGGCTTGCTAGGCAAGCACTCTACCACTGAGTTAAGTCCCTAACCCCAATTTTGGAAATCTTAGTATTCTGTTTACTCATAAGAAAAGACTCCTGTTTGAAATTTCATGATTTACTGGAAGTATATAGCATAGTGGTATAACACTTGAATAGCAAGATTCCTTCTACAGTTTTACAGACAAAATTGTCTACTGATATCTGGGATGAGGGGGGTAAGGTCTTTTTGAATAATTAGTGCTTCCCAATAGTGTACATGTTTGTGTAGTACATATTATTTATTTTTGGTTTCTCGAGACAGGGTTTCTCTGTAGCTTTGCGCCTTTCCTTGGAATTCACTTGGTAGCTCAGGCTGGCCTTGAACTCACAGAGATCCGCCTGGCTCTGCCTCCCAAGTGCTGTGATTAAAGGTGTGTGCCACCACTGCCTGGCTCTGTTTTATCATTTATTAAATTATGTATTTCTGTGCTGCTGTCCCTAAGAGGCAAGAGATTTCAGATCAAAGCATTGGATCCGACATGGTGCTCTGAACCAAAATTAAGTTCTTAAGACCAATACATGTCCTTAATTGCTGAGCCATCTAGTTCCTTAGGCTAATAGACCTCAAGAATTCCGATTTTTTTTTTTGTTGTTCATTTTTTTGAGACAAGTTTTCTCTGTGTGGACCAAGGTGGCCTCAAACTCACAGAAATCTGCCTGTCGTTGCCTCCCAAGTGCAGGGGCTGTGAGTAGAGCTAGATCTACATAGAGAAACCCTGTTTGAAATTTTTTTGTCTAGACAAATAACTGATAACGTTAATCCTAGCACTTCTAAGGTTGAGGATTAAATATGCCATAAGTTCAACATCTAGCTTTTTGACATAGCTACTACTACAAAGTCAGCAAGATTTCTGTGAATGAGACCTTGTTACCAAAAGGAAATAGTAAAATAATGAAAAGTTAAATTCGTTGCTTTTTACTGTTTTCCCTTACTTGAGTATTTTCAGGTCATATCCTTAAGTTGAAAAGTGCATTATCCTTAATTTTTTTTTTGTCAAATGAATGTATTAAATCTCATTTCATATTTCTTTATGAAATTTCCCCAATTTTTGCTTGGTTTTTCAAGACAGGGTTTCTCATTGTAGATTTGGTACCTATCCTGGATCATGCTCTATAGACCAGGCTGGTGTAGAACTGAAAGAGATCCACATGCCTCTGCCTTCTCAGTGCTGAGATTAAAGGCGTGCGGCACTACCGGCTGGCCTCTTTGTTTACATTTTTACTGAAGTGTACATTAAAAATTGCTTAAGAACTCAGGACGTACTTCAGTAATGTGTGAGGTATGGTGCACAATCCCCAGAAAGTACATGAATTTTAAAAAGATGTGTAGCGCAAATGTAATAAGAGTGCTTACCTAACATGCATAAAAATTTGAGTTTAATATCTAACACTGCAATGGGTATTATGTTTGGTGCATGTCTAATTATACAACCCTGGAGGTAAAAACAACAGGAGAATTTCATGATAAGGGACTAGAAAGATGACTTAGTGATTAAGAATGCTTACAGTTTCGGTTAATGGCACCCACATGGCAGCTCATAATCATGTTTAAATAATTCTGGTATCCATAGGCTTGTATATGAATTATTTTATATTTGTATACACCCAAGAACATGCTATGGACAAGTGACATTAAATATTTAAAAAAAAAAAAAAAAAACAGTTAAAAGAACATCCTTGGCTGGGTGGTGGAGGCACATACCTGTAAATCCCAGCACTCGGGAGGCAGAGGCAGGTGGATCTCTGTGAGTTCCAGGCCAGCCTGGACTACAAAGCGAGTTCCAGGACCGCCTCCAATTATTCAGAGAAACCCTGTCCCGGAAATAGAGAGAGGGAGGGAGGGAGGGAGAAATTACATCCTTGGTTGAAACAGAAGTTTGGGTCTGACTGTGGTGGTGCATGCTTTAATCCCAGTATTTGGGTGTTAGAGCTTTGTAGATCTCTGAGTTTGAGGCCAGCTTGATCTACAGAGTGAGTTCCAGGATGTTCAGGGCTACACAGAGAAACCCTGACTTGAAAACAAACAAACAAACAAAAAATGACCCCCCGGGAGTTTGAGGCTACCCATGGTACATGAGAGCTTGTAAACACCTAAAAAAATGACTCGGCATTAATTCTGGATTCTTCTCCTATTTAGGGAACCTATTGATAATCTAACTCCAGAGGAAAGAGACGCAAGGACAGTTTTCTGTATGCAACTGGCAGCAAGAATTCGACCAAGGGATTTGGAAGAGTTTTTCTCTACAGTAGGAAAGGTAACTCCCTACTTACAGACTGCAAATTAGTAGAATGGAGTATTTTTTAATAATTAGTGTCACTGTGGTTGGCAGTCGTGACATACATCTGAGACTTTATTGGTTGAGTACACAGACATTGTAATTCTTTCGGTTTTAACTTTTCAAGAGAGGTTTCTCTGTGTAGCTTTGTGACTTTACTGGATATCACTCTATAGACCAGGCTGGCCTCGAACTCACAGAGATCCTCCTGGCTCTGCCTCCCCAGTGCTGGGATTAAAGGTGTGTCCCACTAGCACCCGGCCATCCTCCCACCTTTTAAAAATGTTTCTAGAGCTACTAAAAAACCTACATTTACAAAATAGTTGATAAAAATATTCCTCTGGATTGTACAAGAAGAGAGGAGGGGACACTGACAGACATGATGAATGTTTAGTCTGACTTGGCTTCTTTGTCTCCTACTTCAGAGGCTGGACTCTGGTTTTTCAGTCTCCATTTTCTGCAGGCATATCTGTGGTTTGCTGGTCCGCCAACTAAGCAAGTTTGCCCTTTGCTCTCCTCTTCCCTTTGGTTTGCACTTTTGTCTGATGACTTATCCTTTCTCGCAGCCTTCTTCGGCTTTGAGTCCAGGTTGACAGGAGCCAGCTTGGACGACAGCCTCTGGGAGCATCACTTGGGCTCTCTGCCTTCGCTGCTAACATTCCTCTTGGGCATCATGCCAGTGCTGGGTGGGAGGTGCGCGATGAAGAACCTGTCATGCTGAAGCTGAATTCAAGAATAGCCAGGGCTTCATAGGCACCCTGTCAAAAGAAAATACAGTAGCCTGGCAGTGGTGGCTCATGCCATGAATTCTAGCACTTAGGAGGAAGAGGCAAGTGGATCTAGGTTCCAAGGCCAGCTTGGTCTATAGATCCAGTTACAGTATAGCCTGGGCTACAAAAAAAATAAAAATTTACCATGTGGTTTGAAATTATACTGGCAACATTAGGTTATATTCTTACATCTTTGGCCACAACAGACATAGGCAGTTGAATAGATTTACCATACAGGAATGATTTAGGAATTCTCTCCTATTCAGTCAACTGTATGTTCAATTAGTTGTTAGTTGGCAATCCTCAATATAAAAGTGCCACATTGCAGCTTTTGGGAAATATGTTGATCATCATTGTGTTTTGTAGGTATCACAGTAGGGTAGGACTATTGATTGATTTTCTCCCTTGTCAGATTGTATAAGCACCTTGCAGTACTATGAGAGAGCTAGTCCTCAGGGAAGAGGCTTCCAGGTCAGTTCCAGTCAAATTCCTCCAACTGCTGTTCCCATACATTGTGCCTGTGTCGCTAGCAATAGGGACGGGCTTCAAACTTGGTGATGTAACTAATGATAAGGGCAGCGGATGGATTTGTACATTTAATAACTATGAAAGGGATTGCTGTAACAATAGTAGGGAAGACTTAAGTATAATTAGGAAAGTGCTTGAGTCTTCAATGTGAACACATGGTTTTGCAAGCCAACACTACTGCTTACCCACTGTGCTGCTTCAGGCCATTCTCAACACACAAGTTCCTTATATACCATCTGGTCCTACTTGGGGTTTAAGCTATGATTACAGTGAATGCATTAAAATGGCAATTTCATATGTAAAAATTAAAATAGGGTTTCCCTTGGTGTGATGGAAGGTTCTTATAACCCTGGCTACTCTTGTGGATCAGAGAGGAGTGTTTGGGGACCCAGAGAGATGACTCAGGGGTTATGAACACTGACTGCTCTTCTAGAGATTTTTGAGTTCAATTCCCAGCAACCATATGATGGCTCACAACCATCTATGAGATCTGGCGCCCTCTTCTGACTTGCAGGAATACATGCAGACAGAATACTGTATACATAATAAATAAATAAATCTTTAAAAAAAGAGAAACCCTGTCATGAAAAAGAGAAAAGAAAAAATAGCCAGGTGTTGGTGGTGCTTGCTTTAACCCAAGCACTCGGGAGGCAGAGGCAGGCAGATCTTTGTGAGTTTGAGGCCAGCCTGGTCTACAGAGCGAGATCCAGGAAAAGCACAAAGCTACATAGAGAAACCCTGTCTCGGGGGAAAAAAAAAAAAAGACAAAAACAGAAAGGAGGTTTTTTTTTTTCTTTGAGACAGGGTTTCTCTGTGTAGTTTTGGTGCCTGTCCTGGCGTGCGCCACCACCACAACTGGCTGAGAGGAGTGACAAAATACCAAGGTCTTACTAAAATCATTTTGGATGAAAGCACTTAACAGTAAGCCTGATAACATTGAGTTCCATCCCTGTAGTTCATGGTGAAAGGAGAGAACAGACTTGGTATAGTTGTCCCTTATTTTAAATACTTTCAACCTCTTCTGCAAAGATAACTTAATAATTCATCCTATTATTATTTTAGGAGCAAATGCCGGGTAATGTAGTCTTATTACTAAGGTAGAAGAATGTAAGTTTTTTTTTTTTTTTTCTTCCCAAGACGGTTTCTCTGTGTATATTTGTGCCTTTTCTGGATCTCACTTGGTAGACCAGGCTGTCCTCTAACTCATAAAGATCTGCCTGCCTCTGCCTCCCAGTGCTGTGATTAAAGGCGTGTGCCACTAACGCCAGGCTTAAGAATGTAAGTTTTAACATAAGATTGGAGTAAATGCTGAAATCCTATCTGTATTTCTATTTGTGTTTTCACTGTATAGTGCAGGCTGAAACTCAAGAGATCCACCTACTTTCGTTTCCATTTCCTTAATGCTCTGTTTAAAGACATGCACCAACACCCAACGCCCTGACTCCTGTACTCAAATTTAATCCTTGCTCTCTGGGGTCATAGGTAACAGAATTATTTGAATTTAAGACCAGCCAGATCTACACAACAAAGTTTAAGCTCAGTTTATTTATTGAGACAGGGTTTTTGATTAAGAGTCTCTTATGTGTTGAGTAATTATGTGGATTATTTGACGAAAGAATAATTATTTCTTTTCATTTTAGGTTCGAGATGTGAGGATGATTTCTGATAGAAATTCACGACGTTCCAAAGGAATTGCTTATGTGGAATTCGTTGATGTTAGTTCAGTGCCTCTAGCAATTGGATTAACTGGCCAACGTGTTTTAGGAGTGCCCATTATAGTACAGGCATCACAGGTAATTTATTGTTTTAGAGGTTTGTCATTTAGCTGAGTGTCACATCACATGCAGCAATGTCAGCACTTAGGAGGCTTAGGGAGGAGAATTGCCATCAATTTGACAAAGTCCCTGCTGTATATTGTTTATTTATTGTCTAACAGCTATTACGTGGATCATTGAACTATTCTATGTGAAAAAGCCAATCAGTGAGGTTAAAGATGACTACATTGTGAAATTGTAGTTTATATCCTATGGGGTAGTGCTAGTCAGTGTGTAAGTACTCCTCTGTGCATAGCAGTTCTTACTAGAAAGGGAGTTGCTATTAGAATGTAGATTGGGAATTTAACAAGGTTGTGTCTCACCTAGGGATTAGAGGTGTCTCAGCAGTTAAGAGCACATGCTGTGGTTCCAGAGCACCCGATGCTTTTTAAGGTTCCACATGAAGCTCAAAACTGTTTTGAGATTCTGACCTCTTCTCAATGGTTTACTTAGGTGATTTCATGTATGTACCTCAAACACCTTATTTCTAATTTACTCGGGGGTTTTTAGATGACACTAATTCAACTTCGAGTTAAACTGATCTTGGGGTGTGTTTGGTAATACAGACTGAATATGTTTACAAATATTCAGTAAATAGTCTAAAGATTTTTTTAATCACTGGTTGTGATAGCACAAAGTAAGTTACTTTGGTTCTTAATTTTATATTATGCACACATTTGAGTTTAATATGCTGTGTTACCATCCTTCAGTTCCATTGAGTGCCATAAATGACATCTCAGTGTGGTACTCTTCTCACCAACATCCTTCCCTCTGATGATTTTATGGGACCTGATAACCTTTTTATCCATATTTCTGTTTCCCTTCCCCTATTCCTTGAAAAATGATTTCCACAGAATTTTCTATTTAACTTTCTGTAAATCAGTTTGGGGTCAGTTTTTCTTAAAGTTTTCAACTTTTCAATCTTTTCCTTGTTATTGAAACACGTGTCCTTTGTATTAGTATTTAATGAGGGTTTTTCTTACATACAGGCAGAAAAAAACAGAGCTGCTGCAATGGCAAACAATTTACAAAAGGGAAGTGCTGGACCTATGAGGCTCTATGTGGGCTCATTACACTTTAACATAACTGAAGATATGCTTCGGGGGATCTTTGAGCCTTTTGGAAGGGTAAAATTTATTAATTTTTTTTTTCTTTCACTGACAGTTATTTACCTGCCAAAGTGGGTAATTCTGGAAAAGTCTTGGCCATGACAAAATATTATTTGTAAAGAACAGTTGCATTGTCTTCCATTACTTTGGGGGCAGGGGGTAAGGCTACAATATAGTCTAGATTTTTAAAAACTATACCTCAAGGAATTTTTTTGCCAAATTTTTGCTTTTAAATTTTAGATTGAAAGTATTCAGCTCATGATGGATAGTGAAACAGGTCGATCTAAGGGATATGGATTCATTACAGTAAGTAGTTGTTTTATGTAACAATTTTTGATGTGTGTATGGGTTATGGACTGTTGGGAATGTATATATGTATATAGTGTTCTGTCTGCATATATTCCTGCATGTCAGAAGTGGTCACCAGATCTCATTATAGATGACTGTGAGCCACCATGGTTGCTGGGGATCGAAATCAGGACATCTGGAAGAGTTGCTGGTCTTCTTAGCCTCTGAGATATCTCTCCAGCCCTGATTATATTCAAGTGGTTTAATTTGCAGAAATAGCTATAGTATTTGTTTGTTTATTATGTATACATGCCAGAAGGAGGCACCAGCTGTCATCATAGATGGTTGTAAGTTACCATGTCCTGGCTGGGCATTAAACTCAAGATCCTTGGATGAACAACCAGGGCGTTTAACAGCACAGCCATCTCTCCAGCCGTGGCATTCCTTTTTATATTATTTGTACTTTGACTCTCTGTGTATGTTCTATCTGTTTTGGTGTGTACGTGAGAATGCTGGTGCCCATAGTCTAGTGGTGTCAGATCCACCTTTATCTGTATTTGAGCCCTGGTCTTTTCATTGTATCCCTGGCTGCTGGAACTCCATGTAGGCCATGCTGGCTTCAAATTAACAGATGACTTGCTTGGCCTCCTAAGTGCTGAGGTTAAAAGCACACTCTTTGCTTTTTTGAGATAGAGTTACTCTGTGTAGCTTTGCACCTTTCCTGGAACTCCCTTGGTAGCCCAGGCTGGCCTTGAACTCACATAGATCTGCTTAGCTCTGCCTCCCCAGTGCTGGGATTAAAGGCATGCACCACCAACGCTGGGCTAAAGGCACACTGTTACTGGTTAAAATGAAGACCTCTGAAAATTCCAACTTACCAAGTTATGGTGATCTTACTACTTACTAGTGCTAGAATTGAGGCAGAAAGTACCACATCTGCCAATGTTAAAATGTTCATGTATTACAGCCTGGTCCATGATTGTCAAAGTACATTACCCGTGTTGTTGTCTAACAAGGGTATCTAGTTAATATTAGTGGGTTTATGAAGTGGCAATTTGAGTATTATAATCTTGTCTGCCTTCATAAACTACTCCACTCTTTTGGGCAACACGTGAAAATATTCATTAAGCTAGAGTAGTGTTCTATCCCTAGGTTGTTCGCTACCTTGTCTTGTTTTTTGTTTCTTAATTTCAGAACACAGGTCAAATGTGTAGTTGCTGACAGTCATGTAGGCGAAAGCCTTCAATCTCAACAACTACAGGCAAATCTTATGTTCTTATTTTACATGGACACTCTATTTATATGCTTTTAATTAGTGTGTATGAGATTATGAAGTTTGTATTTGGGGATGGAGAGATGGCTCAGTGGTTAAGAGCACTGCTCTTCCTTACAACTTAGGTTCAATTCCTAGCATGGCAGCTCACAACTATAACTTCTAGATGTGACACCTTCACGCAGGCAAAACACCAATGCACTTGAAGGTACTATTTGGTGTATAATGATGTAATTGTAAATTAGTCAATTGTAAAATCCCTGTTGTATGTTCTAGTTTTCTGATTCAGAATGTGCCAAAAAAGCTCTGGAGCAGCTTAATGGATTTGAACTAGCTGGGAGGCCAATGAAAGTTGGTCATGTTACTGAACGAACTGATGCTTCTAGTGCTAGTTCATTTTTGGACAGTGATGAACTAGAAAGGACTGGAATTGACTTGGGAACAACTGGTCGTCTCCAATTGATGGCAAGACTTGCAGAGGGTAAGTTGTCAATAGTGTTACTGATTTTTTTTTTTTTTTTTTGTCCCATTCATTTTGCACACCTGGTATTACAGATTTATCATGGTGAAAAAGAAAGGTAACCATGCAAACCTCAAAAGAAAAGATTGTCTTATTTGTATTTCCTGTTTATCTATAGGAGTATATTGTATATTTTTTCCAGTGCCTTTTTTTGTTTGTTTGTTTTATAAGTTATTTATTGTCAGATAATTCACATAGTATATAATATTCCTGTTTGCACAATTTGATAGACTTTAGTCCAGCATCCTCATAGGCCCTTGACACCATCACCACTTTTTGTTTTAGAGCATCCCTCTCTTCAATTTATTTCTTCCTTTTTTTCCAATGCCTTTTATTGAAGGTTTATGTAGTGCTTATTGGTCTATGTAACTACTATAGTGATTTTAATGAGTTTTGCTTTGTTTGTCACCAGGCTCAGTTAGAAATGTGTTGTGATTATTTGAAGTCATTACCTTTATTTTGTGAGTCTGTATTTTTATATTGGGGGTATTCTCATGCCACAACATGGGGTTGGAGGTTAGAGCACCACATGAGTGTAGGGTAGTAAGTTTTATCCTTCTGCCATATGGGTACCAAAGATTGATTGATTGCAGGTTATCAGCTGTAATGGGGGCTTTTCTTTGTCCCTCCCTGTCCCCGAAGCCTTTTCCAAATAATCACTCTCAGGCTTAATTTCTAGTTGGCTCATTTTTTAAAGATTTATATTTGTATTTATGTATACAGGAGAGGGTGGGAGATCTCATTACAGTTGTGAGACACCATGTGGGTGTTGGGAATTGAACTCAGGACCTTAGGAAGAGCAATCAGTGCTCTTAATTAACCTGTGAGCCATCTCTCCAGCACCAACCCATATTTCTTAAAGATGATTTGCCACATATTTTGTGGCATCTTATCTCATTTTCTTTTTTTTTTTTCACCTGGAGCTGAGCATTGAACCCAGGGCCTTGCAATTGCTAGGCAAGTACTCTACCATTGAGCTAAATCCCCAACCCCTTATCTCATTTTTTTTAAGTCGACTATTATGCCTGCCTATGGCCAAATCAGCTTTTATTATCAACCAATTAGAGCGACATACATAGCATCAGCCTTGGAAAGAATGAGGTGTTCTAGTATAGAACCATTCGCCTGATGCCTATGACATGTGCACATAGTGTAATTCCCAAAATTGGCTTTCTCTGTCGTTAACAAAGTAAAAACTTGAAGACTCATTCTTTTACAGGTACAGGATTACAGATTCCCCCAGCAGCACAGCAAGCTTTACAAATGAGTGGCTCTTTGGCATTTGGTGCTGTGGCAGGTAGGAATTGAATCTTTTCTAGTTTGAAATCATTTGTATTTTCACCTAATTCGAAATTATGCCAAATTTTTTGCATTTCAAAGGACTAACTGAGAATTCAATTCATTAAGTACTTCTAGCATTGTATTGGTTGCAAAAGAAGTGTAGTTTTAGTATATTACTATACTAGCCAGAGTGCCCTATGAGGCTATGAAAACATTTCAAGTGTAGTAATTAACTGTTAATGTTTAAAAATGCCCAGTTAATTAAATAGTTGCATTACCAGTAATGCTGTGAAGCTGACTTTTTATGGTTTGGTTTTTTTGTTTTTTGTTTGTTTTTAAGATTTATTTGTTTATTGTGTATATAGTGTTCTGCATGCATGTATGTCTAAAGGCCAGAAGAGGCTACCAGATCTCATTATAGATGGTTGTGAGCCACCATGTGGGTGCTGGGAGTTGAACTCAGGACCTCTGGAAGAGTAGTCAGTGCTCTCAACCTCTGAAGCATCTATCCAGCCCCCCTTTTTATGTTTTTGATGTTTACTTTTCACATTTCTATGATTGTATACTGTGACAAAGTTTAACTTAAGAGAGGAAAAGCTTTTATGTGTGTGTGCTCACAACCATCTATCTTCTAATATTTGTAGACCACAGATATATGTGATTTCACAGACATCCACATGCAGACAAAAGTCTATACAAACAGAAATTAAATAAAAAGAGATTGACATTGTCCTAAATTTAGGACCAAGGTAATGTTTAATTTCTTTTATTTTTCTTTTTTCTGGAGCTAAGGATCGAACCCAGGGCCTTGTGCTTGCTAGGCAAGCGCTCTACCACTGAGCTAAATCCCCAACCCCTATGTTTGATTTTTGATACTTCCTGGATAGAACTGTACATGATACATGAAGGAGATTCCCCTCTCCTGGGGAATCTGACACATTGCCTCTGTAGGTATCTGAAGATACCCACCCACAGATTGATACAAACACTCTTTCTTTAAAATAATTCAAAAAGCCAGGCGGTGGTGCACGCCTTTAATCGCAGCACACGTGAGGCAGAGGCAGGTGGATCTTGTGTGTTTGAGGCCAGCCTGGGCTACAGAGTGAGTTCTAGGAAAGGCACAAAGCTACACAGAGAAACCCTGTTTTAAAAAACTGAAAAATATATAATATATATATTAGCTTTGTCTTTAAATCTTTTACATTTTCAAAAGCCAGAAAGAACCTATTTTATTGGTCAAACTATGTGCCCGACCTTGAAATCTTACTATGTAATTACAATGTAATTATGAGTAAGGCATTTCTGTAAGTAATATATTGTTACCTTCCACAAATACTTTTACCGGTGTTTCTGGTTTGAATTTTAAAACCTTAGCTATTAAGGTTTGCTTAACAAATTAATAGACATATCAGGCTGCTTTCTTTTTCTCTTTAAGATTTATTTAAGCATACAGTATTCTGCATGCATCTATGCCTGCATGGCATAAGAAGGCACCAGTTGTAATTATATATAGATGGTTGTAAGCCACCATGTGGTTGCTTGGAATTGAACTCTTATTTAATCTCTGAGCCATCTCTCTAGTCCAACAATTACTTTCTGTAATTGAAGTGAACTTACTTCAGAAATGGCCTGCAGTACAGATATTAAGATTAATTTAATAATTAATCATGGTTATTTCAGCAGATTTCAGTTCAGTTACCAGTATACTCAAGGGACAGCTCAATTACTTGATACTTTAGCTCCAGGAGATCCCACAACTTCTACTAGTCTCTGTAGGCAACCACAGACATTTGCCATACCTTCCTTCACATTGACATCTCCACATAAATAAAGATAAAAATAATTATTTAGTAAAATACTGAGAGGCAAAATGTGCCAATCCACACTTGTACACCCCATATTGGGAGGTCAGGACAGCCTGGTTTATACATTGAGCTCTTGGATAACAGGGACTATTTATTTAGAGAGACCCTGTAGCCAAAAATAAAAGATCATATAATTTGAAAATTGTTCATTTGTTGCTTCTCTACTTTCAAAATCAAATTTCATGTGAAGAAAAAAATGCTCAATCGTATGAGTATTACATGAGGGCGGTGGCTTTCAACCTTCCTATTGCTTTAGTACTACAGTTACTCATGTTCTGGTGACCTATTAAACTTTTTATTGCTACATCATGACTGTAATTTTGCTACTGTTATGAATTGTAAGGTAAACAACTACATTTTCTGATAGTCTCAGGCAACCCCTGTGAAAAGGCTATTCAACCACTAAAGGGTTCTCAATCCTATAGTCCACATAACATTAGCCAAGTCCTGTTTGCCATGAGCAGGTTCTCCTAGGATGAGTTCTAGGCCCCCCTGAGGTGTAGTATCCTATATCCTGCATAAGACATCTATCATTAACCCTCAGGATGTTTTCTCCTGGTGCTTATTAGTAAAGCTCTTAGATGTAGGAGCTGTAATGATGGCCTTATGGGTCATGTGCACTGGCTATTCTTTGCAGGGCACCTGGGTTCTAGTCCATGTACCCACCTGATGGCTCACAGCTAACTATTAGCTCCTGTTGCAGGGGAAATGACCCCGAAGGCACTAGGAACACCTATGTTGCATAGATATACATTCAGGCAAAGATACCCATATATGGGGTTGGGGATTTAGCTCAGTGGTAGAGCGCTTACCTAGCAAGTGCAAGGCCCTGGGTTCGATTCCTCAGCTCCACATTAAAAAAAAAAAAAAAGATGCCCATTTATGTTTAAAGATACCCATTTATGTTTAGTGGCATTTACTTATTTTGAGATGAGATCCAAATGAGGCAGTCAGGGTGGCAGACTTCTCATTTCCATATTAGCATTATATCCAGATTATCATTATGGAGACAGGATGTTACTGGATGTTCCTGGATTGCCTTAGTGTCATTCTGTACCCACCAACTCACCGTTATCCTACTTCCTTAGCCTTGTGTCTCATGGCATTTTCTTCTTGAGATAGTCTTGTAGAGGCATTTAGAGTCTTGTCTATATAGCCCAAGTTGCTCTTAAAGTGACTTTACACAGCTGATGCTGGACTTAAACTTCTGGATTTTAAGGAGTACTCCAACACCCGTAGATAATACAAGTTATCTCTGTGTATGATATACAATTTTTTTTCTAATGTATTAGAAATAGCCAGCATTTTTTAAATTATAATTGTGATTAGTGCTTAATAGCATCAATCTCTGATAGATACATTTTACCTAGTTTGGGTGGAAAAGCCATTGTATTTAAAGTTAATGACATTGGGTATGTATTAATGTCTTTACGTTAATTTATTATACATATATTACACTCCTTCAGCTTACTGATTGGCAAGTTTTTAGCCCCGAGGGCCCTGCTGTTTTAACCAAATAAACTGGGGTTTAGATTTTTACATATTTATTTTCTCTGATCTTATGTCCCAAATAGAACTGCGATATTTATTAGCTATGGCATCTTGAACTGCAATATTTATTAGCTATGGCATCTTGGCAGTAATGCAGGGTATTAGATTTTGTTTTGATGAACTGGGACCCAATTGTTAACCTGTGCTAGAAATCATTGACAGGTTGAATCTTAGAGGCACTTAAAAAACATAAGGTCCACGTTATTGAAATGGTGTGTTTTCTTATTAATGCTAAATTGGGCACTTAGCAAAGATGGTCCTAGCTATTAGATGTGTGCGGTTCATACATTAACAATTTCAGTATAACCTTCTGAAATACTTAATGCTGATTACCATTAGTTTAAAAAGTATTATTTTCCAAGTACTTGGAATTGAATTCTCAATCAGGGTATTTTCACATATTTTCTAACTGGTGTGCTCCCCTTTCCCCATTTCCCATTATTCCTAGGCACGTATCATAATGTAACACATGTATGATAGGAAGGCATGTACTAGGAATTAGAGGAGAGGTGAATAATTTTCCAGGGTTAGAGGTAACAAAAGGCCCCAAAGCCTTGTCAATGAGGAATGGGGAAGGAGGTTTTGCTGCCAGGTTTGCTAAGATTATTCTAATAAACCCTGCTGTTGCAGTCCTCTTTTATTAATACTTTCCTGACATTTACCCTGTTAGTTGAGGCTCTTCATTGTTCCTGCACTGAGCTGTAGAATTCTCTTTTGTTATAGATTTGCAAACACGACTTTCCCAACAGACTGAAGGTGAGTTCTTTATTTTTCACTTTTTAAATGTTTCATATGTAATAAAATATAGAAAAATTGAATTGTTAATGTTTGTTTGGATATCATTTTTCCATTTAATATAAGCTAGTTAAAATCTAACACAGTCAAAGGAAATAGAAATGTCTGTAGTTATGTTTATTTTGGATTGCTTGACCTTTTCATCCTTGAGCTTTAGTTGTTTGTTCCCTGGTAGAGGACTATTCTTGACACTTATAAAAAAAGAGCAATAACTCAGTCTTGTTTTTCTATCATGCTTTCATCTAAGTGTAAGGTTAACATAAAAGAAAGTAAAGTATTCTCAGTAAGTTAGCAGATCAGACTTATTCTTAAGTTGACTTAGTTTTACAGTCATGTGAGGGTTCAATTTCTGATCCTGTTACACTCGGTAGTTTGTAGTAGCTGTAGTATCAAGCCATGAATGGTGCCATAAGTTTTCATAAATTACATGCAGATTGGATTGCAAATAGGCAATGATTTCTTTAATTATGAAATCTACCTCATGTCAGAAAAGGCATTTTAGTGTTCCCAATTGGAACCACCTTTAGAGTAACATGGTTTTTTTTTTTTTATAATAATGGTCTTGTGGAAAACATTTTGTTACGTTTTAAATGAGAATTAAGTGGATTTCAAGGTTAAGCAAATGCCACATTGGTAGTTACAGCTTTTTAAATTATTCACATTTTATCAAATGAAAATTAGATTTCTTTATGTTTCTGCATGCAGGATCACTTAAGCCAGAATGATCATTTTGTGGTTTGCTTGATCATAGTATTCATAATCATTCAGTAGTTCCCTTTAGTTTTCTTAACTTTATAGCTATGCATACTTGTTTGTTTATTTATTTATGGGAGCCAGGATTTCACTGTGTAGCTCTGTCTGTCTTGGAACTATGTATGTAGAACAGCTTGACCTGAAATCTGCATTACACTGCCTCGCAGAGCCTGACTTCTTTAATTGTATACAATGGGTTGATGCTTTGTTTTTATTGTTTTGGGTTTTTTGGTTTTTTTTTTTTTTTCTTTTTTCTTTTTTTTTTTTTTTTTTTTCCTGAGACAGGACTCTATAGGACAGGATGGCCTCAAACTCAGAGTTCTACCTTTTTCTGCTTCCCAATGCTGGGGTTAAAGCCTGTGCCACCAGAACCTGACAGGTTTTGTTTTTCAGGTGTATTTTTATTGTGTTTCTTAAGCAGTTCTACTTACATTCCTAAGTAGGCCTTTAGGACTTACTACCTCTTCAACTATGCCAGTTACTATTTGTTCAAAGAAGGAAATATAAGGAAACGGCTTCTCAATTCTCTAAGGAAAAGGTCTTTTCAGTCTTTTCTTGAATATTGAAGAAGGAAAAGCACTTTTTCTTTTGTCAGAAAACAGAACAATTTTTAACGTTTATATGGTATTTCATGTATAGCTGTAACGTTTTATTCAGTGCGATTTATCTGATACTTTAGGTGTTTATCTGTTTCAGTTTTTTCGATTTCTTAATGTATTATTTTATCCTTAGCTGTTTATTGGAATGGGATTTGGTCATATAATATGATTACGGTGAGTTCTGTAGCAGCCACTATACTATCTTTGGTAATTCTCTCAAAACTGGAGGGACATGACCCTGTCTAAACAACAGAAAACCCAATCTGAAAGAATGCCAAATAGAAACCATTATGCTTAACCTTGAGTGTTAGAGTTTCTGGTTTATTCTAATTATAATAGTCATACCAAAGATAAGCTGCTCTATCTGGTTCTGTTTTTCTACTTTTTCCTTATCTTTAAGGTTCATGCATTGAAACAAAAATTGGACCACAGAGATTGCTTTTAGTGTACTTTAGGCCCTTGCTTCAAGACCCAGGTTTGCTTCCCAGAATCCACAATAGTATGAAGCAAATATCAGGGTATCTGATACGCCCTTCTTGCCTGAGGTCAACAGATAACCTGTGGTGTACATGCATGCAGGCAAATTATTCATACACATAGATGAAAATAAAAATACATCTTCAATTGCTGTTGAGATGGCTGAGTTTAAGACCACTTGTTTTTACACAGAAAATACACATATATATCATTAAAAAATCAAAATTATATATTCTTGGCAAAACTAACAGAAACAGAGGGTAATGCTTTACTTGGTGATTTCCAACAACTCTATTTTGTATCATTCCCATCATTTGAGAATCCAATCAATCTTCCTATTTTTTTTTCCCTTTGTTTTTGTCTGGAAAGATTTATGTTGAGATTTTTGTTTCCTTTTGTTTTGATTAAACAGATTTAGACTAAACATCTGTCCTCAAGCCCTCATGATGTTGGTTTGGTTTCAGAAAGTGTAGTACTGGCTATCCTAGAATTTACCTTGTACAACTTGTTTACGAGTTCCTTTTGCCTGTTTCTCAAGTGCTGGGATTAAATGTTACCACTACTGTGTCCCATTTTAAATACTGTTTTTGTTAGCTTTAGAGACAGGATTTCATATAGTGCATTCTAACCTAGAACTTGGTGTGTTGGCCTGGGTAATTGAAATTCTGATCATCTCACCTTTGCTATCCTCAGGCTGAGATTATAGATACACCCAGTTTATGCTATATTGAAGATCGAGCCCAGAGCTTCATGCCTGCTAGAGATTCTCTTAAGAACTAAGCTCTAAACCCAGCTCCTGAAATTTTACAGAAATATATTTGCATGTGTACCAAATTTGTGTCTGCACTCTTTTCCCTGTCTTACTCTCTGTATAGTACTGGAGTATGTGTACATCATGTTACCAGTTACAGTAAGTGAAGCTAATGATGATTTAAGGTCATCATGCTTTAGGTTAACTGTTGTGTTAGGGTCAAATGATAGTTTTTTTGTTTTGTTTTTTGTTGAAGAAGATGATTTTATATTATCTCCTTCACATTAAGACAGCATTGCTTTTTGGTTTTAGGTATTTGTCCATGGATATTTATACACTTTGCAAGAAGCTAATTTTTCTTATTCTCTTTTAGCCTCAGCTTTAGCTGCAGCTGCTTCTGTTCAACCACTGGCAACACAGTGCTTCCAACTTTCTAATATGTTTAACCCTCAAACGTAAGTATGCTTACAATAGGTTAATTTCCCATTTGGAATATTTCATAGCTGAAAAAAATAATTACATTTGTGCTGGAGAGAGATGGCTCAGCGGTTAAGAGCACTAGTACTGGCTGCTCTTCCAGAGGACCCAGGTTCAATTCCCAGCACCCACATGTCAGCTCACAACTGCCTATAACTCCAGTTCACAGGGGATCTCACACCTTCACACCAGTGCACATAAAATAAGCTTAAATACATTATTTTTTTAAATTACATTTAATAATTGACCTTGTTTTTATGAAAAAAAAATGTTTTGGTTTGGTTTTTTGAGACAGGGTTTCTCTGTGCAGCTTTGCACCTTTCCTGGATCTCACTCTGTAGCCCAGGCTGGCCTCGAACTCAAAGAGATCTGCCTGCCTCTGCCTCCCGAGTGCTGGGATTAAAATACGTGCCCCACCATCACCTGGTGAAATTTATATTTCATTTGGACATATAGTAAGGCTGAAATTTAAAGCTGTAGTAAAATTTCTACCTCCAATCTTTTACTATCAATTAATGTGTACATTGTTGTTGTACCTGTTTGCATGTCAGTGTGAGGGGGCTAGATTTCCCTGACATTGGAGTTACTGTTATAAGCTTCTATGTATGTCCTGGGAATTGAATTCTGGGCCTCTGAAGAACACAGTACTCTTCACTGTTGAGCCATCTCTCTAGCCTCCTTTTGCAACAGTTGTGTGGTAGAAAGTGAACCTAGGTCTTCTGTAAGAACAGCAAGTGCTCTTAACCACTGGTCTATCTACTCCATCCCATTTACTATTAGGATTTTTTTTCCCCTGTACTGGTGATGCATGTGTTGTGTCAGTTTTTCCACTAACAAAGATCACAGAGTCCTCTTTTTTTTTTTTTTTTTTAAAAACTATGATCGTCTCAGGCATGGACTTTCGATCACTCAGTAACCATATCTATACAGGCTGTGAATTTGTATCCCTGTTTGCTTTCTGTTTACCTTTGTCCACGGCCTTTGCTTTTTGAAATTTCTTCTATTATTCAAATATTATACAATTTTTACTCTTTTTAATGTTTGCTTAATTATGTGGATACTAGAGTTCAATCTTTGGTTTTATTTTTTCGGCATCCACCTTGGTATTTTGGTTTGATTTGTTTTGAGACAAAAATATCTTTCGCTAAAGAACTGTGACTGAGTTATGTGTACTATGTGGATAGCCAGCAGGTTCAAAAGACCATGTTTGCCAGGTGGTGGAGGCACACGCCTGTAATCCCTGTACTCGGGAGGCAGAGGCAGGTGGATCTCTGTGAGTTCCAGGCCAGCCTGGACTATAGAGCTAGTCCAGGACAGGCTCCAAAACTATAGAGAAACCCTTTCTCGGGGGGGGGGGGGGGGGGGGGGAAGACCATGTTCACCTGCCTCCTAACTAGGATTATGAAGGGGTTTCTCCACTGATTGCTTTATGTAGAATTGTGGTCCCTATATAGCATCCATGTTGCCAACTAAGCTACACTTCCTCAGCCTCTAGTTTGATGCTGTTTTGAATTTTTTCTATCAGTGTTTCCTTATATGTGTATGTATACCTGCTACCTGCAGGTGCAGAAGTATTAAATTGCCCGGGAATTGGAGTTACAGTTTTAAGTAGCTAAGTTGTTGTGAACTAAATCCAGGTCCTCTGCAAGAGCAAGTGCTGCCAACTTCTCAGTCATTCCCACAAAAATTACAGCTCCACTCTTTTTTTAATGACAGTAAAAATTAACCTGTAATGGAGCCTCCAGTACATCTTGTTTATGCTTTATCCCGTTTGATATCTTAATGCAAAGAATATATGTTAAGGTACAGAGGAGATGGCTTAGAATGTAAAATACTCGCCATGTTTGCATAATTACAGTTTTGAGATTGGTATAAAATAGGCAGATCCATCGAGTGAGCTCATAGGTTAGCTAGCCCATTTTAATTGCTGTGGTTCACAAAGAGACATACATGATGGAAGGCAGATTAGATATGGTTCAGTGAGTAAAGGTGCTTGCTGTCTACTCTGAGAATTAGATTTGGATCCCTGATACTCATATAGTGCAAAAAGGAATGGACTCCCTCCTATATGAGGGATTCCACAAACAGATAATGTACTTAATCACTTTTACTACTATATTTTAATATAAATTTCTCTTTTTTTACAGAGAAGAAGAAGTTGGATGGGATACAGAGATTAAAGATGATGTGATTGAAGAATGTAATAAACATGGAGGAGTTATTCATATTTATGTTGACAAAAATTCAGCTCAGGTATTTTGATTTTTTTTTTTCCCCCCTTGTGAATTTTTGTGTTTTGTTGGTTTGGTTTGTTGTTTGAGGCTGGGTTTCCTTATGAAGCTCTGCCTGTCCTAGACCTCACCATGTAGTCTAGAGTGCTGGGACTTAAGGCTTTTGTCATCACTGCCCAGCCTTAATTTAAGTAAACAGATTGAATATTTATTATTTTGTTTGGTATCTTACCTTTGACTTATTGTCACCATATTTCCTTAGTTTGTTTTGTTTTTTGGGGGGACCTCGTTTGTTTGGTCTTTCTTTTTTTTTTCTCCATGCATTGTTAATACATGTGCTGCGATTTATTACAAGCTCAAACCACTATGCTTGCTTATTGGTTATTCCGGAAAGGAACTTCAATGTGCTAGCTAAAAATACCCTCCAAAAGAAAGGCAATGTCAAAATAATTGAAATTTGATAATGGTTGTTTTAATAGTTCAGTTAATTTATTACAGTTGCCTTGAACTCCTACGGCTTGTTTACTTTTTATTTAAAAATCAATAGGGGTTAGGGGGAAAAAATCAGAGAAGAACACCATATGTAAATATCACATTTTCCAAAATTTCGAGGAATTGATCATAAGTTGTTGGAATGAATATGAAGTTCTAAGTTTCTGCAAATGATTTGAATAAATTTGTGAGAGTGTGTTCAATGCAATGTTCAATTTTATTACTTTTTTCTTTTTATACTTTTAGGGCAATGTGTATGTGAAGTGCCCATCTATTGCTGCAGCTATTGCTGCTGTCAATGCATTGCATGGCAGATGGTTTGCTGGTGAGTAACTACTACAAACACTTAATGTTGAACACCAAGTGATTAAGTGCTTTACTAAACTGTTGTTCTTTCTGTCACCAGGTAAAATGATAACTGCAGCGTATGTACCTCTTCCAACTTACCACAACCTCTTTCCGGATTCTATGACAGCAACACAGCTACTGGTTCCCAGTAGACGATGAAGGAAGACACAGTCCCTTATGTATATAGCTTTTTTTTTTTTTTTTTTCTTGAGAATTCATCTTGAGTTATCTTTTATTTAGATAAAAATAAAGAGGCAAGGGTCTACTGTCATTTGTATACAACTCCTGTTATCTTGAAAAATAAAAATGTTAACAGGAATGCAGTGTGCTCATTCTCCCTAAATAGCAAATCCTACTTTATGCAAAGCTGTTTGCTTGTTCTGCCGTTTTAAATGTCCATGTAGAAAATTACATTAAGGATCTATAGAATAGCTCTAGGGAACATGTGCTTTCTGTGTAAAAGCAGACCGGTAACGTTTGGATGTTCCAGAAGCCTGACTTTACACAGCACTTAGATTTCACATTCCTTCATGTATTTGGCTCATGGTTCAACAAAAGGTCTCTGGAATGTACATTTAGTTATGAAAATGTCTAGGCAGCCAAGACTCTCTTTAGCATCTCACCTTGATCATTTGGCAAGAAGGGGATTTCAAAATTATATTTCTTGATGGTAACTTTTCAATTAATGTATCTGTAAAAGTTTCTTTGTAAATAATGTGTGTTTTAGTGTGTCTTGAGATTCCAAACAAAATGATCCCTGCATTTCCTGAAGATGGTTGATGTAACAGTTTGAGCAAAGCAGTCTGGGGAAGAGAGGAAATGCAGAAATAGGTTTTGTCTGGTTGCATATAATCTTTGCTCTTTTAAGCTCTGTGAGCTCTGAAATATATTTTTGGGTTACTTCAGTGTGTTTGACAAGACAGCTTGATATTTCTATCAAACAAATGACTTTCATATTGCAACAATCTTTGTAAGAACCACACAAATAAAATTCTCTGAAAAAGGTCATAAGACAACTTTCGTTTTTCAAATGTATTGATATCACAAACCTGAGCATAGGCTGTTGTGATTTCTTTGTCTTGTTTTCAAAATAGTGTGTCAGCATTATCATTTAGGTTTACCACAATTTGAAGATGTTATTGCCTCTTCCTCTGGATTGCTGTGAAGGTAGATGTATGTGTCAGCACACGTAGTCTAGTATTGACTTGCTTGATTCTTAGTAATACTTGAAGGATTTCCCAGTGAGGGAAATATATTTCTATCATAAGTCACATCCCATGCTTGGTGTCTGCTATCTCCAAGGTATATCCTGTTGGTGAACAAAAGCAGCCCCTTGAGAATTCTCTGAAAAAAGTTGGAGATACTTTATCCCGGTCTAAAATGCACAGTAGTTTCATAAGTGGTAGGGCAAAATACTTATCTATTTGGTAGAGTTCAAAGTTCTGTATAATAATTACTGATATATGAGCAATTTTTTTTTTATGTTATTTGAGGCTGGGAGCCTCTGTAGTGTTGACTGTTTTAGAATTGTTATATAAAAATCAAGATGTCCTCAAACTCAGCTCTTTGCATCTGACCTTTCCCTGTGTTATAATTTTAATGTTATATGAATATTTTGTCAGCATATTTGTTAATGTGCACCAAATTTATACTTGGTCCTTGTGGAGGTCTGCTGGAATTAGGGTTATAGAAAAAAAAAGTGGTTGCTGGGAACCAAAGTCAGGTCCTGTAAGATCAAGGATCATTCTCAAACACTGAGCTCTCTTCCCTGCCTATTTTATTTTTCAGAATAGTCAATATGGATTCCAGTGAACCACTTGACCTTTCATAGTATCTTTTAAATGTTCGGTCACCCATTGGTAGTGGTTCACACCTTTAACCTTTAATCCCAGGACTCTGGAGGCAGACCCATGTGGATCTCTGAGTTCGAGGCCAGCCTCTACATAGCAAGACTACATAGAAACCCTGTCTCGGAAAAAAAATAGAATTGCTAAGCCTTAATTTTTTATTATATTGGCTAATTATCCAAGTTCTGATCAATATATAGGTGAAGGGTAATTCAAATCAGAAAATTTAAGACCAGGTCGGGGTACTTGTTATAGTGGTATCCCATTAACTAACCCAGTAAGCAGAATTTTATGAGCACAGTACATAATTAAAATGACTAATGTTGAGGCCCGTTAGAAGATCATATGAGAGAATGTAGGTAGTTGACAGGCTGTTTCAAACGTTTTTCATTGCAGATAAATTATTCTGAAGCTGGAAGACAATCTCAGGATATACAGTGTTCTATTGTAAATACAACACTTGCTGTGTGTGACCTTGCTCTAACTGTATTTTGTTTACCAACAAAAAAACTAATGTTTACAGTATTCCATAAACTGAACCGGGACCTGTGGAAATTTTTTGTTTTTTTTGAGACAGTTTCTCCTTGTAGCTTTGGAGCCTATCCTGGAACTCAGGCCTCTAACGAAGAGATCCTCTTGCCTTATTAAGAGCTAGGATTAAAGGCATGTACCACTATCATCCAATTCTTTGTCTCAAATATTTTAAAAAGAATTTTTGGCCGGGTGGTGTTGGTGCACGCCTGTAATCCCAGCACTTGGGAGGCAGAGGCAGGTGGATCTATGAGTTCGAGGCCAACCTGGTCTACAGAGGGAGATCAAGGAAAGGCACAAAGGTACACAGAGAAACCTTGTCTTGAGAACCCCCCCCCCAAAAAAAAGGTTTTTTTTGTATGGGTCTGTCCAGCAATGGCTACCTCTATCTTTGGAGCTGCTATTAGATGTATATGCCAACAAGTCTGGCTTGAGATTTAAGTATTAGTGGTCTGCTTGCATCTACTCAAGGTGTATCATGTATGTATGCACCTGTAGAGGTCAGAAGATGCCAAGGAACTAGTTACAGAACAGTTAAGTAACGGTATGGATATCAGGACTGCAACCTCTTCAGCCCTTAGCTTATGCTTTTAAATACTATGTCTTTGGAGTAAAAATAGGCTGAGACTGAGAAGAAAAAACTTTATTATTGTACAAGGATCAAAATGGGGAAGTATAGATGCAGGCAATCACTGCCCTGATTAGCATCGTATGCCCATTCCAATCGCCATGAATGTACCAAAGGTGCCGCCACTCTGCATCATGGTTTTCCCAATGCCACCCATCAGCTCTCGACCTCGCATTCCGATCCTGAGGAGACAAGCAAGAATGGGTTATCTTAGGAATAATACAGGAGTGAAATTTGAATTAACTTCCCCCTTTATAATCCGTGTTGAACTATATAAAGCACTAATAGGTTTATAATCCCTTGGCCTCAGTCTCGTCTGTTTCTGTTTTGTTTTTTTGAGTCAGGGTTTCTCTGTGTAGCTTCAGAGCCTTTCCTGGAACTCCTGCCCAGGCTGGTTTTGAACTCAGAGATCCTCCTGATGTGCGCCACCATTGCCCGGCTTCTTATTTGTCGTTAAGATGTTACTTTCCCCAAGGAGGATTAGTAATGTCAAGGAAAAGATCTAAGGGTTCTAGGACATTATGTCCTGAATGCCACATTAATTCCCTTCTGTTTGTAGAAGGAAGAGTTCTAGAACGAAGTATATGGACAGGAAAAGCAGTCATGAATAAGTACATTATCTAAATGTGGCGATGGCCTTTAGAATAACAGTATATCAGAGGTTGAATACTTTACTACAGAATTAAGTTTATCGGCTTTATCTGTACACCTATTTTCAGGACAGTAAAACAACTCAACAAGCTCATTTCATTACACGCACTTGGAAGTTAAAATGCCACGGAACAATAATAACCCACTGCGCATTAACGATGTGCCAGATTATACGTAAGGCATACTAATATGATTGGTTCTTGCAAAAGTGGAGGAGGTAAGCGTACTGTCCTCGACCACAGCTTAGGAAACTCTGCCTCTAACTTGTCTAAGGTCACCGAACTACAAAGGAGTCAGAAAGCCATTTTGACTCTAGAGCTCAGATCCCTAAGCACTGCACGTCCAACCTCAACTAAGTGAGCTCTCAGGTCCCAGGAATCCAGGAAGTCCCGCCCGTGAGGCTCACCTGAGACAGGAGAAGGTGCCGAACAGCGCCCCGGCCGCCATGCCCACGGCGCAACCCATGACAAAGCCCATCTTGACACGGTCGAAGCAGCTGGGCTGGGACTGCCCGTAGGGACCCACGGCCACCGGCATCTGGCGTGAGAGGGCTATGACAGTGAGGGCCCGGCCGCCACTCGTGGCGTCGGCCAGAGGCACACGGAACGGTTCCGCAGGTCCCCGGCCAGACGCCAGCCGTAGCACGCCTCCACCACCCTCCCCGCGGCCGCGGACCCCGCACGCAGGGCTCGGTCCGGCCCCACCTCACCTCGTTCGCCGCCGCGTTCGCTGGGCTCTACGTCTCACACCAAAAGCTAGGCGGAGGGCGCTCGCCGCCCGTCAGATCGCTTCCGGAGCGCGGGGCAGTTACTTCCGGGATCATGGGCTGAGGACTTGCCAGCGCCGAGGATGGTGGGCTCTACTGCCGGCAGCATGCTGCGAGCCGCTTGGAGGCGGGCGGCATTGGCTGCTACCGCTGTGGCCCGGTCGAGGTTCACGGCGCCCACCCGGGGATTGCGCCTGCGCGGTACGCTCCCCTTCCCTTACGCCTACCCTCCCTGGTGGCCCGAGGCCGTTGGGTTGTTGCTGCTAAGCACTGCATTGTTGCGGAGCCTGTGCGGCCAGGCTCTAAACCTTCCCGTCGCTTCCTCTCACATTTTCTCAGGATGGCCCTTACATCCTTCCACGTCTGAGCCGGGGTCTCGTCCTTCAGATCTGTTAAAGATGCCAGTCGAGGCTCCTTCAGCCAGCAACCTGCCCTTTTCACGTTTCTTATCCATGTTTTTGCTTTTTAGAGCCCATCCCACTCTGCTGGATAGCTTTCTAATGGTGACGATTGCTCCCTATTGCCACCAGCATCCCTTCAGAGAACCGTGTGCCTATTACTTTCCACGATGTCTTGCGTTGTTTTCTTTTCCTTTGACAGTCGACCTCACTCTCCCTTAATTCACCTCGAAGTAGCTTTGACCGTCTGTTGTCTTGTGCACCGTGCGTCCACGGTTGCATCTCTTCTCACTTGGCACTCCACTCTGTTGTCAGTTGTAGATCATGCTCTCCATTCGGCTGTTCCCTCCGGGGCAGTGCTACGACCTCTCTACATGGATGTGCAAGCTACTACTCCTCTGGTAAGGACTAAGGGGAAGTTTTCCCCGAGGCTCTTGGAGGCGAGGAAAGACTAGAAGAACAAGTTTCACCGAAAGTCTAGATTTCTGTAGAATTGAGAACCATTAAATGTGATAGAAAAGGGAGCCAGGCACCAGGAGACTTGGATTTGAGTTCACTAGAAAAGGCTTTTCTGCTTTTTTTAGCTGTTGACTTTGGTCAGATCGCTTTTAGTTACAGGTATTGTAGTTAATAGTAAATGCTCAGGCCTAGGAGCTGGACTTGTGGCATGGGGAGTTTGAGTGAGCTCAAGGCCAGCCTGGCCATGGCCACATAGGGAGCTTCAAACCTATGTTTTTTTTAAAAAAGAAACAGGGCCGGGCGGTGGTGGCGCACGCCTTTAATCCCAGCACTCGGGAGGCAGAGCTGGGCGGATCTCTGGGAGTTCGAGGCCAGCCTGGTCTACAGAGTGAGTTCCAGGAAAAGGCACTACACCAAGAAACCCTGTCTGGAAAAACCAAAAAAAAAAAAAAAAAAAAAAAAGAAAAGAAACAGGGCTGGAGAGCTGGCTCAGAGGTTAAGAGCACTGGCTGTTCTTATTGAGGTCCTAAATTCAATTCCCAGCACCCACATGGTGGCTCACAACCACCTGCAATGAGATCTGGTGCCCTCTTCTGTATACATAATAAATAAATAAATCTTTAAAAAGAAACAAAGAAAGAAAGAAAGCAAACATGGACGGGCGGTGGGGGTGGTGACGCACGCCTTTTATCCCAGCAATCGGGAGGCAAAGGCAGGTGAATCTCTCAGTTCCAGGGAATCTGATACCCTCTTTTGGACTCTATGGGCATAGGGTATCTCTCCCCCGCCCCTCCCCACACACACAGGAAGGCAAAACACCCATACATATAATTAATAAAATATTTTTTTTTAAGAAAAAAGAGAAGATGGTGTTGCTTTTTTTGGCAGGGTGGCAGGGAGGGCGGGTGGATTTTCCAGAGTCTCTCTGTGTAGCCTTGGCTGCCTTGGAACTCACTCTGTAGACAAGGCTGGCCTCCAACTCAGATATCTGCCTGCCTCTTCCTCCTGATTGCTCAGATTAAAGAGGTACACCACCACACCCAAGAGCATTACAAATTTAAGGCCAGACTGAAATACGTAAACCCCTATCTTTAAATAAATAAAAGAAATATTAAAGACTCTTTACACACTACTTGAGGGCTTCGTAGAACATTGCTATTTAAGGTGGTTTTGCAGTGGGAACATTTCAGGTCAATCTTTGATTAGGAGGTGGAAGAGTTCAGCGGCCTCTGAAGGGTTGGAAACACTGAGCAGGTTGGGCGGTGATCAGCGGATGGAGTGGGTGCTCGGTTGATGATCTGCTCTCTTGTCTTCAGGACCCCCGAGTGCTTGATGCCATGCTCCCGTACCTTGTGAACTACTATGGGAACCCACATTCTCGGACTCATGCATATGGCTGGGAGACTGAGGCAGCCATGGAACATGCCCGCCAGGTTAGCTTGAGGACGCTGAGGCGTCTGGGAGTTCTGTTCTGTGGCCTGTCAGGGGCGGCATTTGTAGGGAATGAGATTCAGAGAGTAGCTGTGGCGTCAACTGCAGCTGTTTAATTACTTCCCGTATTCACTAGGTAAAGTGCTGTCGTCAACTCATCTCATTCCTCTTGGCCTTAAAATCCTCACCTATCAAGTGAGAAGTGGAATAGTTCACACTCTGTGTGGTTAGCAGGCACACTAAAATGAGACAGTGCTGGTAAAGGTTAACACATGTGGCTCAAAAAGTACACAGAAAGAGTTTAGTAAATACATTTTCAAAATGCATTTCTTGGGGCTGGAGAGATGGCTCAGAGGTTAAGAGCACTGGCTGTTCTTCCTGAGGTCCTGAGTTCAATTCCCAGCAACCACATGGTGGCTCACAGCCATCTGTAATGAGATCTGGTGCCGCCTTCTGTATACATAATAAATAAATAAATCTTTAAAAAGAAACAAAGAAAGAAAAAATGCATTTCTTTCGTCAATGGAATGCCTGCATAGTACCTTAACCTGATGACTTAAGTTTGATCCCTCTAATCCACATGCTGTGGCATGAATGTCCCCCAACCAAAAATAAATGTTAAAAAACCTTAAAAGCAAAACTTGTCATTAAAAAATATTTATTTTTACATTTATGCATATGGATGTTTTGCCTGTGTATGTGTGTGTATGTGCACCATGTATATGCCTGGTCCTGAGGAGGCCATAAGAGGCTGTCAGATCCCTTGGAACTGGAAGTTAAGGGTAGTTGTGAACCACCAAATGGATGCTGGAAACTGAAACTGGGTTCTCTGCAAGGCAGCAAGTGATCTTAACTTCTGAGCCATCTCTCCAGTTTCTTACTTGACATTGAGTTAGAATTTTTGGTTGGTTGTGGTTTGTTTTTTCTTGACATGGTTTCTTTGTGGAACACCCAGAACTGTCCTGAAACTCACTCTGTAGACCAAGCTGTCCTCAAACCCAAACTCACAGAGATCCACCTGCCTCTGCCTCTATAGTGCTGGGATTAAAGATGTGTGCCACCACACCAAGCAAAAATATTTTATTTTTAAAAATTTTTTATTTTGTTTTGTTTGAGACAGTTCCTTTGTGCAGCCCTGGCTGTCCTGGAACTCACTCTCTAGACCAGACTGGCCTTGAACTCACAGAGATTGCACCTGCCTCTGCCTCCCTGAGATTAAATGTGTGCGCCAACAAAAAATAATTTTTTCAACTAGGAATGTGTGTGCATGCATGTGCTTGCTTGTGTGCATGTATGTGTACACATATGTACCAAAATATGTAGTGTGGAGGTCAGGGGACAATTTGGAGCAGGCTCTCTCCTTAACATGAGGGTCTCAGCGAATGAACCCTGGGTTGCCAGGTTCTGCAGCAGTGTCGTGACCCACTGATCCATCCCACTGGCTCCCTACTTCGGTTGTTTGAGACAAGTTTCACATTGTTGTCTAAGAAGGCTTGGAAGTCACTGTGTATCCCAGGCTAGCCTCAAAGTCATGGCACCTGTCTCACCTCCGCCTTCCGAGTGCCACGATTTCAGGAGCACACCACCCTACCTGCTTTGTTCAGTGCTGGGAATCAAACCCAGGGCTTCATAAATATCAGGCAAGCACTCTAGCAGCTGAGTTGCATGCGACATTCTTACAAGCCTGTCCCAGGATGGAGAAAGGATAGAATATCTAGGCTGTAAACAGTCAGTTCTTTGCTTAGCCCCAGTCTGACCTAGTAGGCACAGAGTTTCTTTGTAGGCAGTGGATAGATTGCCGTGGAGCACCCCCTGCTACAGAACCCTGCCCTAGCTGTGTCTGAAGCCCGGCGCCTGCCTGGGGACTGATGCTCGCTGTGTTTCTTTGGCTCTTGGCTTACAGCAAGTAGCAACTCTGATTGGAGCTGACCCTCGAGAGATCATTTTCACAAGTGGAGCTACTGAGTCCAACAACATAGCCATTAAGGTAAGAGAAGGGGGTGGGGTGTGTGTAGTGGAGCACTCAGTGCCTTAGCATGGGAGGAGCATTTGGGAAGAAGAAGGACAGAAGGAAACAGAGAAGGGAGCCAGAAACTATCTCTGGGCTTTTTCCGGGTTTAGAGATTCA
Source organism: Onychomys torridus (assembly GCF_903995425.1). Lineage (NCBI taxonomy): Eukaryota > Metazoa > Chordata > Mammalia > Rodentia > Cricetidae > Onychomys > Onychomys torridus. The sequence continues at coordinate 138,473,555 of NC_050446.1, forward strand.
TGCTCCTCTATCATTTGGAGGCATAGATGTTTTTTTCCCCCAGCTATCCATTCATCCCTATTTCTTCTGCCTTAAAACAAAACAAAACAAAACAAAACAAAAACAAAAACAACAACAACAAAAAAAAACACCTGGTTTTGGAGTTGTTGGACAACTTTGTGGAGCTGAAACCTCCTTCCACCTTCCCCTAGGTCCTGAGTATCAAATTTAAGTCACCAGGCAAGTGCCTTTGCCTACTGAGCAATCCTGCAAGCTTTTCTTCAGCCTTTTATAGTCTGTCTTGGTTGTCTTTTGTTCTATTGGTCTGAGCCCAGTGTGGATAGGAAAGGAGGCGGCTCTCAGGCCATTAACAGTTGGGTTTTTAGGTCCTTAGTCCTTTGAAAGTGGGTAGCAGCGACTGTCATAGGTTTCTGTTGCTAAAACACCATGACTGACAGCAACCTAGAGGAAGGTGTTTCTTTCACCTCACAAGTTACGGTCCTTGATGAGGGAAAGTCCAGAGGAGCTTAGGAACTGAAGTAGAGGCCACGGGTGTGTGTGTGTGTGTGTGTGTGTGTGTGTGTGTGTGTGTGTGTGTGTGCTGCTTACTGGCTTCCTCCTCATGACTTGCTCAGCCTGCTTTCTTACACCACCCAGAACCACCTGCCCAGGGGAAGCCCCAGCCGCAGTGTGTTAGGCCCTCCACATTAATCAGTAAATGCCTTTCCAGTGCCCACAGGCAGTCTGATGAAGGCATTTTTTTCAGTTAGGCTGCTCTTCTCAGATGACTTTAGCTTGTTTCTGGTTGACAAAGCTAACCGGGATCCATTCACTCTCACCTGATCAAAACCACCTTCCTGTCAGCTTCCCCTTTTCTTTCTCATTAGATCTGCTTGCAAAATTCCTCAGTGTTTTGAGTGATTGTCGCTCTGGTGCCCTTTGTGACCTTCATTTGGCCTTGGTCTGTATTGGTCTTTCGATATTTGGGGCATGCAGAGGCTCTCTGCTAGTGTCCCACGCTTAATGGTCATGTTGATGTTTCATACAACATCATCACATTTTACATAGATCTAGTAAACTTATTTGTCTAATTTTCCCTTATTTATTTATTTTTTGGTGCTGGGCATCTAGACTCTTAAGCTTGCTAAAGCCATGCTGTCCCACTGATAAGTTAATATTCTGATATCCTGCCTTTTTAAAAATTTTTTTTTTAGAACTGGTTTCACTATATAGCACTGGCTGGCCTAGAACTTGCTCTGTTGGTCAGGCTAGCCTTGAATTCTCAGAGATCTGCCTGCTTCTGTCTCCTTAATGCTGGGATTAAAGGCATGCGCCACTACACCAGGCTTTTTTGAGATGAAAAACCTTTTATTTTTATTTTGGATATATCTCTATGTGGCATGTTCATGTGAGTGCAGTGTCCTCAGAGGCCAAAGGCATTTGGTCTCTCTGGAGCTAATTATAGATAATTGTGAGCCACCTTGCATGTATGCTGGAAACCAAACCTGAGTCTTCTATAAGAGCAGTACATTCTCTTAACCACTGAGCTAACTCTCCAGCCCTCATCTTATCATTTTAAATTTTTTAGTTTTTGAAAATAATTTGTGCACCTAATAAGATTAATTTCTCTCTTTTTAAGGATATATTATTTACTCAATTTTTTTGAGGGGGGTTTAGAGCACTGACTGCTCTTCCAGAGGACCCAGGTTCAATTCCCAGCACCCATATGACAGCTCACAACTGTCTGTAACTCCAGTTCCAGGGGACCTGACCCCCATGGTAGAACACTAATGCACATTAAAAAAAAAAATATTAGACCTGGGTGGTGGTGGTGCACACCTCTAATCCCAGCACTTGGGAAGCAGAGGCAAGTGGATCTCCGAGTTTGAATCCAGCCTGGTCTACAGAGTGAATTCCAGGATACTACAAAGGCTACACAGAGAAACCCTTTCTCAAAAATGTGTGTGGGGAGGGTGTGGGGGCTTAGAGAAGCTGGAGAAATACTTAACAGTTAAGAAAACTAGCTGGGGCTGGAGAGATGGCTCAGAGGTAAAGAGCACTGGCTGTTCTTCCAGAGGTCCTGAGTTCAGTTCCCAGCACCCACATGGTGGCTCCTAACTATCTGTAATGAGAACTGGCGCCCTCTTCTGGCCTGCAGGGAGAACACTGTATACACAATAAATGAATCTTAAAAAAGAAAAGAAAGTAAGAAAGAAAAGAAAACTGGCTGCTCTTCCAGAGAACCTGGGTTCAGTTCCAAACACCCATGTGGCAGCTCACAACTATTTATAACTCCTGTCCTAAGGAATCTAACACCCTCTTCTCACCTCCACAGGCACTGCACACATGTGGTGCATAGACATTCATGCAGGCAAAAACATCCATACACAGAAAATACAAATATATTTGCCGGGCAGCGGTGGCAGGTGCCTTTAATCCCAGCACTCGGCAGGCAGAGCCAGGCTGACTTCTGTGAGTTCAAGGCCAGCCTGGTTTACAGAGCGAGATCCAGGACAGGCACCAAAACTACACAGAGAAACCCTGTCTCGAAAAAACAAAACAAAATAAATAAATAAAAATATATTTTAGCAACATTAATAAGGGGGCTAGAAAGTTGGCCTGGCACCTAAGAGCACTTGTTGCTCTTGCAGAGGACTCTGGTTCAGTTCCCAGAATCCAACCATCTGTAACTCTAATCCCAGGGGATCCAACACTCTCCTGAGTTCGAGGCAGGCCTGGTATACAGAGCAAGTTCCAGGACAGGCTCCAGAGCCACACAGAGATTTGTTGGCCAGATATTGGGGTAAATGCTGAAAGATCAAAGGAAACAAGCCACAGCCATGTCTCACCTCTCCAACTCCTCAGCCGAAAAGAGAAGGTCCCATCTCCATGAATCCTCAGACTGAATGCTTCTGAGTCCTTAGCCTGAAGGGCCTAAAAGGGCCTAATTCCTGTCTCCTCCCACCTTACATTCCTTTCTCTGCCCAGACATATCACTTCCTGTCTCAATCTTCCTATTGCTGGGATTAAAGGCATATGATCCCAAGTGCTGGGATTAAAGGTGTATGCCACCACTGCCTGACTTCTGTGGCTAACTCTGGCTGGCTCTGTCCTCTGAGCTTCAGGCAAGTTTTATTAGAGTACAACAAAATATCAACACAGGGATTGAACCCTCAAGCATACACTATTCAGTAAGAACATCTCTCTAGGGGCTGGAGAGATGGCTTAGTGGTTAAGAGCACAGGCTGCTCTTCTCGAGAACCAAGGTTCTTCAATTCCCAGCACCTACATGGCAGCTCACAACTGTCTGTAACTCCTGTTCCAGGGGATGCTCATACAAACATACATGCAGGCAAAACACCAATGTACATAAAATACAAATAAATAATTTTTTAGAAAAAAGTATCTCTCCAATTAAAACAGAAGAGACATGCAAACGAATCAGTATTCATATTGCAAAACAGATACATAAGAAACATTATGTATCTCTTACTGATAATGATTCAGTTAACTACTGAGTCAAATGCCAGATGTGAAGATTTCGAGACAAACTAGTTACTGGTTAAGTCATCCCTTACTGGGGGGCCACAGGGCAGCCTCAGGTGTCACTCACCTGAACTCAGACAGGGTCCCTTGTTGCACCGGATGTCACTAACTGAGCTGGCCTGCCTGGCTGGTGAGTCCCTGGGGCTCTCCTGTCTCCAGCTGTCCAGAACCGGGCCACCAGAACTAAGTTAGAACTCAGCTCCTTAGGCTGCTCATTCACTTAAACTTCTGAAAAAGATGTATTTGTTTTTATTTGGTATGTATTTTGCCTGCACTCATGTGCCACATCCGTGCCTAGTGCCCCCTGAGCCAGAGGGGGTGTTGGGTACCCTGTCGAGGGCAGTTGTGAGTCTTCAGTGGATGCTAAGTACAGAATCCAGGGTCTCTGTGGGAGCAGCAAGTGCTCTTAGCTGAAGAGCCATCTCCAACCCCATAGGTCCTCTCGTTTGTGCGGCAAGCACTTGACTGAGTTATCTCCCCGGCCAGTTTGTCTTTTTGTTACTTAGGTTGGCTTCAAACTTGAGTTCAAATGATCCTCCTTCCTCAGTCTCCAAAGCAGCAAGGACAACAGGCTATTTATTGTGTTGATTTTCTTTCATACTTTTTCCTTCCCTCTCTTTCTCCCTCCATTCCTCCCTCCCTCCCTCCATTTTGTTAGTTCCTTTGTTTCACTAAGTAGCCCTACGTGGCCTAGAACTTACTATGTAGACCAAGATAGCCCCAGGGTGCAGATGTCCTTTTGCAGTTGCTGAGTGCTGAGACTGTAGGTATGTGAGCTATATTTAGCTCTGGTTTTCATTTGTTTGTTTGTATTTTTAATAAAATGAAGTTCTCACTTCTTTATTACATTTGAAAATTCAGTATTTCAAATTTATTTTAGCCTATCTTTATAATTTCTTCTTATGTTAAAAGTATTACACACTATGTGGGAACGTGGTCTGTGACATAGAATATCTTCAGCATGCTGGAGGCTCTGGGTTCAGTCTTTAGCAGACACTCACAAGAAGACTGTTCAGAAATAGGATTCATGTCATTGCTACTTCTGTATGTCTTCCTTCTTTCTGTCACCATCAATTTTTAGGGAGTGGCCAGGTTCTACAGGTCACGGAAAAAGCACGTGGTTACCACCCAGACTGAACACAAGTGTGTGCTGGACTCCTGCCGCTCACTGGAGGCTGAGGGCTTTCGGGTCACCTACCTCCCGGTGCAGAAGAGCGGGATCATTGACTTAAAGGTAGGAGTCCTATGCTAGGCGTGGGCACAGAGCAGGAGGCCTGGCTTCGTCCTGCAAGCCTGTCTCTCCAGCTTGGGTGAGAGTGGAGCATAGGACAGAGCTGGCAGAGGAGATGGTGTTCTCTCTGGGTGCACTGCTCTGCTCTTCTCTGGAGAAAACTTGTCTCAGCTTTTTTGGTGATCCTGGTTTGTAAGAGAGCTACTGGACATGAGTGTATGATGTCAGGCATTCACACCACAGAAGAGCTCTGGCCTGGCCCTTCCCTGCACTGTTTCTTTTTCTTTTTTTTTTTTTGTTTTTTGTTTTTTGTTTTTTTGTTTTTGTTGTTTTTTGTTGTTTATTGTTTTTTTGAGACAGAGTTTCTCTGTGTAGCTTTGCACCTTTCCTGGAACTCACTTGGTAGTCCAGGCTGGCCTCGAACTCACAGAGATCCGCCTGCCTCTGCCTCCCCGAGTGCTGGAATTTAAGGCGTGCTCCACCACCGCCCGGCCCTGCACTGTTTCTTATCGCCCTCTAAAGGAAGCATGGTGATTGAAGGTGTGGTCCAGTGGTAGAATTCTTTTTTTTTTTTTTTTTTCCCCAAGACAGGGTTTCTCTGTGTAGCCTTGGCTGTCCTGGAACTCACTCTGTAGACCAGGCTGGCATCGAACTCACGAAGATCCACCTGCCTCTGTCTCCCCAATGCTGAGATTAAAAATGTGGGCCACCAACATCCAGCTAGAATTCTTGCATAGCATGCACAAGGCTATGGGTTTGGTCCCCAGAACTGCAAAAACAAACACAAACACGTTAGTATAGATTAGATTTAGGGGAATTCACCCTTCACCTCAGTACCCTGGTGGCTCAGAGAAGAGGATCACCAGAGTTTGAGGCTGGCCTGGACTCCAGAGTGAGATCCTTGAGTATGTTTCTGACCTGTTTTCATGTCTGTCTGTCCTCATGCCATGACCACTCTGCTCTTCTGTCTGTAGCCGTGTAGCAGCCTGAAATCAGGATTTGTTTATTTGGTCTAGTTAGGATCTTGTGTAAGCTTTTTCTTTTTCTTTTCTTTTGTCTTTGAGACGGTGTTTTGTGAATCTCAGGCGGGCCTCAAGTGGCTGTGTAGCCATGAATGACTTTGAACTCCTGGTCCTCTTGCCTCAACCTATTAAGAGTTGGTATTGCCGGTGGTGGCGCACGTCTTTAATCCCAGCACTCAGGAGGCAGAAGCAGGCGGATCTCTGTGAGTTCAAGGCCAGCCTGGGCTACAGAGTGAATTCCAGGAAAGGCGCAAAGCTACACAGAGAAACCCTGTCTTGGGAAAAAAAACAACAACAAAAAAAGAGTTGGTATTATAGTCATGGGCTATAATACCTACTCAACTAACCGTTCTTTTTTCTTACAGATGGTTTTGAGCTACTGTGTGGGTGTTGAGAATCGAACTCATGTCCTCTACTACAGCAACCAGTGCTGTTAACCACTAGGCCATCAGCCCATATTTTTTATTTTTTTGAGATAGGGTTTCAATGTTGCCCAGGCTGGCATTGAACTCCTGGAATTATAGACATGTGCTATAATGTCTGGCCTTTTTCTTCACTTCTATTTTTTGTATATGGGCATTTTGCCTGCATGAATGTCTGTGTACCATCCATGTGTTGAGTGCCTGTGGAGGCCGAAGAAAGTGTCCAATCCTCAGGAACTGGAGTTACAGTTGTGATCCTCCATGGTGTGCTAGGAATTGAACCTGGGTCCTCTGGTAGAGCAGGCAGTGCTTTTTTATTTATTTATTTATTTTTCCATTGAGACACGGTTTCTCTGTGTAACTTTGGAGGTTGTCCTAGGCCTCATTCTGTATACTAGGCTGGCCTCAAACTCACAGAGATCCGCCTGGCTCTGCCTCCTGAGTGCTGAGATTAAAGGCGTGTGCCACCGGCGCCCGGCGCAGGCAGTGCTCTTAACTGCTGAGTCATGTCTCCAGGCCCTTGTGTTGTCATTCTTGTTTATTTTCAGCTGGTATTGCTAGGGAATCGACTCAGTGCCTCACACATGCTGGGCAAGCACTGACCTGCATCCCAAATCCCTATTATTTACTATTTAAGGGTTCAGGTTGGGTGTAGTGAAAGGCCCCTTTTCTAGACTTCAGATTGCCTCATTTCTTACTTCTGTAATTCTCTTGACATCATGTTCACTTCTTACTCCTCCATTCCTAGGAACTAGAGGCTGCCATCCAGCCAGATACCAGCCTGGTATCAGTGATGACTGTGAACAATGAGATTGGTGTCAAGCAGCCCATTGCCGAAATAGGTGAGTAGAATAGGTTCCCCTGACCTTGCCGTCCCTGGGGTCCATGCAAGAGGCAGGTGCAGACAGTTCTAACGCGACAACAAGTGCCCAACGGAAGAGCTTGGGCCTTGCCGACCGCATTTCAGGTAGCACAGCCGCTGTTTGAGTTTTTAGAATGTAGGGTTGAGTGCCTTTAAATTTTCATTATTTAATTTTATTTCATATTTTTGCCCCAAATGACAAAACAATAAGAAAGGCCAGCTGACCTTTTTCCCTTCAGGATGCTCTCCATCCCCATTTAGAGGTCACCTTGTAATCTCTATGCAAATTAGCAAAAATATCCCATGATCTTTCCTTCTTTTAAATGAAAAAAGATTTAAAAAGTGGTATTACATTCCCAGGGTAAGTGAGGTGGTATAAAGAATCTTGGGTATCAAGCTATCATTTGTGACTGTGGTTTGAGGTTTTGCCCTTGACCTTTAGAGTAATAGCAGTGAGGTTGGGACTTGGGAGGGAGCAGGCGAGGGATGGAGAGGGGAAGGCAGGGAGTAGGAGAGGATTTATCTAAACCTTAACAGTTGCTATGGTCATCCGTGCTGCCAGCTTATTTCCACGGTGGTATGGGGCTTCCTCTCTGTCATTCCTCAGGGCGGATTTGCAGTTCCAGAAAGGTGTATTTCCATACCGATGCAGCCCAAGCTGTTGGGAAAATCCCACTCGATGTCAATGACATGAAAATCGATCTCATGAGCATCAGCGGTCACAAACTCTATGGTCCTAAAGGTACCAGCCCTGCCTTTTCCTTGAACTTGTCAGCAAACCCTTTTACAGATGCTCATCACAATCGTTAGAGACTGTGACTACTTCCAAAAAGGATGTACATTCAGAGGGAACTGGAATATGCAAGTGTTATTCAACAAACACAAGAACACTTGTGTCTTTGTATATGCTGTGTACACAGCCAGTGTTCTTCCTTGATCCCTCCACAATGTCCTTGAAAGGGATATAGATATTTATATAGCAATAATTAATAATTATTGGCTTAGGAAACAGGGTTCTGTCAGGGTCTGTCAGGTGTCACTAGATGTCTGTAAGTAAAAGCAACAGAACAGTTTTCATTAGACAGGCTGATATTACTATCTGTCCCACCATATTGACTACTAAGGGTTCCCACAGATTATAATTAACAGTCTTATGAGCTGTTCTTGCAGATACCAACTTGTACTCTAGAATGCAGCCTGATTGCCATCTCTTCTTTACCCTGTTCACCCCATGAGGGTCTTTCGATTCAGTCCCCCTGGCTTTGAGTTGGCCCTCCTCCTCCTCCTCCTCCTCCTCCTCCTCCTCCTCCTCCTCCTCCTCCTCCCAAGTGATGAGGCTATAGACTTGTCCACTGTACCATCCTTTTTACAGTTGTTCCATTTATTTATAAGGACAGTCTTACTTTCTTTCCACCCCTTTTTACTCAAATTATATATCTTCTGATTTTGCTTTTTCACCTAAAAAAACATCTTAAAACTAAAATAATGTATCAGGCATGGTAGTGTATTTCTTTAATTCCAATACCCTGGATACAAGTAGATCTCTGTGAGTTCAAGGCCAATCTGGTCTCCATAGTGAATTCTAGGCTAACCAGGTCTATGTAATCAGACCCCATCTTTTTTTGTTGTTTTGTTTTTTGAAGACAGAGTTTTTCTGTGTAGCCTTGACTGGTCTGGAATTCACTCTGTAGACCAGGCTGGCTTGGAACTCACAGAGATCCACCTGCCTCCTGAGTGCTGGGACTAAAGGTGTGGGCCACTGCCACCCAGTGAAAATGTTTATTCTTGATTATGTACTGAGTTCTGGGTCACCTTAGAGTACTTGAGACTCTAAAAATCAAACTGAAATAAAAATAAATAAATAAATAAAAAGTAGTACAGAGTCAATGAGATCTTCCTTTCTTCCATTTCCTTTTGTAAGGATTTTGTACTTTACCTAAGGCTGGCTCTGCCTCCTCAGTGCTGGTATTGTGGGCTTGTACCACCAAGCCTGACCTCAACAGTTTCCTAACAATTTATTTTAGAGTTTTTACAAATGTCCGCATGAAGGAATGTCAATCTTTTCTATAACTGCTTGGTGTTTCATTGTATTGACATAGCATATTTATTTATATTCTCCCAATGATTGACCCCTAAGTTATTTGATTTTTAAAAAAATATTAGCTTTTATTTTATGTGTATCAGTATTTTGCTTGAATGCATCTAAGTGTATTATTGTGAGTGCAGTGTCCATGAAGACCAGAAGATGACATCGAATCTCCTGGAGCTGGGGTTACAGCTGTGTGAGCTGCCCTGGGGGTGCTGGGAACTGAACCTGGGTCCTCTGCAAGAGCAACAGACCCTGAACCACCTCTGTCTCCTAGTGGATCATTGTTGTCGTCATTATCATCTTCATCTTGAGCTTTGTTTTTTATATTTTGGGGTTTTTGCGCGCGCGCACACGCGTGTGTGTGTGTGTGTGTGTGTGTGTGTGTGTGATTATTTTTGTTTTTAGTTATGTGTCTGTATGTGTGTTTGTGTGGGGTCTTATTAAAGTAAGTGCAGGTGCCTGGGAATACTAAAAGAGGGCAGAGTATTGAGTCCCTGGAGTTACAGGCAGTGTGAGCTCTCTGGTGTGGCTGCTGGGAGCCAAGCTTGGGTCCTCTTCAATAGTAGTATGTGCTTGTTATCACCGACCATCTCTCCACCACATGTTTCTAATCTTTTTGCTCTTAAGAATAACTATGGGGATGGACACATGGCTCAGTGGTTAAGAACTCTGGCTGCTCTTCCAGAGGACCTGGGATCAATTTCCAGCAGCTACATGTCAGCTCAGACCTATCTGTAACTCCAGTTCCTGGGTTTCTGACACCCTCACACAGACATACCTGCAGGCAATGAACATAAAATTAAAAAAGAATTAATTTAAAAAAAAAGGAATCCTATGTTGTGTAGTAGGGAACTGCTTGAAATAATTTTGGTCATTATTCCTGTGGTAATATAATTTATGTTGAATACTTTTGCTAAATATTAGGTTTTTTCCATTTAATTTTTTTATTTAGAAAAAGTTAACTATAAAATTTGGAATAATATTTTTATTTCTTTAGAAAGTAGTATTTTGTTTCATCTATGGTTCTCTTTTTTTTCTAACAACCTTTTTCCCCAAGGGGTTGGCGCTATCTACATCCGCCGCAGACCCCGTGTGCGCGTGGAGGCCCTACAGAGTGGAGGCGGGCAGGAGCGGGGTATGCGGTCGGGGACAGTGCCCACACCCTTGGTGGTAGGGCTGGGAGCAGCATGTGAGTTGGCGCAGCAGGAGATGGAGGTAGGTACTGGAGACAGCAACAGTTCCCCTCAGATGTCCCCTTGTGCAGGGTCCCCTCTGAGGAACATCTCAGCAGCATTGCTGAGTCCAATCTCTGCCACAAGAGGGGGGTCTCAGGAAATCTGTCTTTGAGCCAGGTGTGGCATCCTATGCTTGTAATCCTAGCTGCTTAGGAGCCTGAGGCAGGAGAATTTTCAGTTCAAGACTAGCCTGGGCTACATAGCAAGACTCTGGATCAAAATTCAAAGTAAAGGGCTAGGTCAGTAGTAGAAAACTTGCCTAGGATGTGCAAGGCCTTGGGTTCAATCCCTCATGTAAGTAAATGCATGTACACATACATACGGTTAAATAAAAGCCTGAGTTGTCAAGGTCCGACAGCCCCGTGTTCTGAAAGGTGATTCAAACCCAGACATGGCCTGCTTGTAGTTACAATCCATTTTCTCTGGGTTGTTAGGACCTTGTGTTCAGTTATTGAGTACCTTTTATACAGCAGACAGCCATGGAGAGGCAGTGGCTTCCACACAGAACAGGACAACAGAAGGGCCTGTATGGCACACAGCTACTCCTGGGCAGAGAAGGGCTTCTGGAATTCTTGGTTACTGAGCTGGCTGGTGATCACTGTATTTAGCTCTCCCCTGCTTGCTCCATAGTACGACCATAAGCGGATCTCCAAGTTAGCAGAACGGCTGATACAGAAGATAATGAGCAGCCTTCCAGATGTGGTGATGAATGGGGACCCCCAACAGCACTATCCTGGTATGGACATGCCCTTTCAATCTGCATTCTGCTCTTCCTTTTTAAATTTTATTTGTTATGTGGGGGTTGGGGATGCCTGCTGCAACCTATTTGTGCAGGTCAGAGGACAACTTGGTGGAGTCCGATCCTCCTTTTACTCCTTTTTTTTTTTTTTTTTGGTTTTTCGAGACAGGGTTTCTCTGTAGCTTTGGTGCCTGTCCTGGATCTCGCTCTGTAGACAGGCTGGCCTTGAACTCACAGAGATCCGCCTGCCTCTGCCTCCCGAGTGCTGGGATTAAAGGTGTGCACCACTGCGGCCTGGCTTCCTCCCTTTACTCTTTTGTTGTTGTTGTTGTTGTTTTGTTTTTTGGGTTTTTTTTAAATTATTATTATTTTTATTATTATTATTATATTTGTGTTTTAATTTTACACATCAGCCATGGGTTCCCCTGTCCTCCCCCCTCTCGCTCCCACCCCCACCTTCCTTCATCCCCTCCCCTCCATTCCCATCTCCTCCAGGGCCAAGACTCCCCTGGGGATTCATTTAAACCTGGTGGATTCAGTACAGGCAGGTCCTGTCACCTCCTTCCAGACTGAGCAAAGTGTCCCTGTGTAAGCCCAAGGTTCCAAACAGCCAGCTCATGCACTAAGGACAGGTCCTGGTCCCACAGCCTGGGTGCCTCCCAAACAGTCCAAGCCACTCAACTGTCTCACCCATCCAGAGGGCCTGATCCAGCTGGGGGCTCCACAGCCTTGGGTTCATAATTCATGTGCCTCCATTCGTTTGGCTATTTGTCCCTGTGCTTTTTCCAATCTTGGTCTCAACAATTCACACCCTTACAGTCCCTCCTCTTTCTCAACAATTGGACTCCTGGAGCTCCACCTGGGGCCTGGCCGAGGATCTCTGCATCCACTGCCATCAGTCACTGGATGAGAGTTCCAGCATGACAGTTAGGGTGTTTGTCCTTACATGGGCTCCAGAGACAGAGTCAGGCCATCAGGCTTGTGCAGCGGGGCTTTGCCTGCTGAGCCGTCCTGGTGCACTCTCCTCACCACCACAGTTCTGGTTTTGGTTTTTGGTGGGGTTTTTTGTTTTGTTTTTTGTTTTTTGAGCTAAGGATCCAACCCAGGGCCTTATGCTTGCTAGGCAAGTGCACTACCACTGAGCTAAATCCCCAGCCCTTGTTTTTGTTTTTGTTAAAGTATTTTTTATCGGGCTGGAGAGATGGTTCAGAGGTTAAGAGCACTGGCTGCTCTTCCAGAGGTCCTGAGTTCAATTCCCAGCAACCACATGGTGGCTCACAACCATCTGTAATGAGATCTGGCGCCCTATCTGGCCTGTAGGCACACATGCAGGCAGAATACTATATACTTAATAAATTAAAAATTATTTAAAAATATTTTTTATCAAAAAAATGAATGAATGAATGAATAAGTAAGTAAGTAAATAAGTAAAATAAAAATAAAGAAGAGGCCTTAAAAAATTTTTTTTTTGGAGCTGAGGATTGAACCCAGGGCCTTGTGCTTGCTAGGCAAGCGCTCTACCACTGAGCTAAATCCCCAACCCCCCAAAAAACTTTTTTATCTAAAAAAGTTTTTTGTTTTTTGTTTTTTGTTTGTCTGTACTTGCCTGTTCCATGTGAGGCAAACTGTCGACCGCTAAGCTCTGTCTTCAGCTCTCAGGACGCACACTGGCAGAGGCCGACCCAGAGCACCATCATTGTGTTTTCTCTTCTTCAGGCTGTATCAACCTCTCCTTTGCATATGTGGAAGGGGAGAGTCTGCTGATGGCACTCAAGGATGTCGCCTTGTCCTCCGGGAGGTATGTTGGTTCAGGTAGACATGTACTGTGGTAGCACCAGTGAGCTTGCCTGTTAAGTGCCCAACATGTCATTGAACTTCCTCTCTGGCTCAAGATGGTGGTAAAGGTCTATAGCTGCCAGCCATAGGCTGATGTTCACCACTCTAGCAGGTCTCTTGGAGAGAAATTGGTGACTTAAGACCTAGAAGAAGTATGTATCTTTTTTGTCTTGTTTTGTTTTGAGACAGGATCCCTCTATGTAGCACTTGCTGCCCGATACTCTCTATAGAGACCGGGCTGTCCTCAACCTTACAGAGGTATTCCTGCCTCTGGCTACTGAGTGCTGGGATTAAAGGTGTGCACCATTATGCCCGGCTGAAGATGTATATGTCTTTTATAGGGTTAAACAAACAGTTTGGGTTTAAGCCACCTAGGATTTATCTGTCCTCGAGGGTTACACATTGTGTCTTCTCACCCAGATACAGAACGTTCTCTGGTTCTTGTCAGATCCATACGTTGGATCTGACATGCTCTTTCACCCCTTGACAGTACCCTTGCTCAAGAAAGTTACCTATTATAGGGACTCAAGGGCTGGGTTTACATCCCAGGACGTATAGGGCATCATCAGGCCCCGTGACATTTGCAGGATGTGTCTCCTTTGTCCCTATGGCATGAATCCAGAACCCTGGGAAGAATGAGCCTGGGTGTGTCCTGTGGGCTAAAGGTTCATGTTTCCATCCTTAGTGCCTGCACTTCTGCATCACTGGAGCCCTCTTACGTCCTCAGAGCAATCGGTACTGATGAGGATTTAGCACACTCTTCTATCAGGTCAGTGAGTTGAGCTTATGTGTGTGCGAGTGTGCATGCGCGTGTGCGTGCGTGTGTGTTCTTTGTCTGCTAAGATAAAGTCTTGTCAGGTACCCAGACTGGCCTTGAATTCCATCCTCCTGTCTCCAGCTCTAAGTGCTGAGGTTACAGGTGTGGGTGCACCATGCCTATTTTATGCATTTTGGGGAATCATACACAATAGGCAAGCATTGTCCCACTGAGCTATGTCCCTGTCTCCTTCTTGAATCTTGGCGAAGGTGAAGATGTCTGAGCCTCATACTCAGATCCTCTGCCCACCAGGACTGGAGTGGGTGTAGGAAACTTCTCAGTTGATTCTGCCCCACAAGCTGTGTTCTGAGAAACCTTTACCTAGAAAGGTAGGTCTGTGCTCTTCTTACTTCCTCTTGCTGTGAGCCAGTGGCTGTCAAGTAGCCCAGTTGGCTTCCTACTCGCTGTGTAGCCCAGAGGAAACCTGGATTGTTCTGCCTCAACCTCCCAAGTGCTGGAATCACAGAAGCACCACCATGCCTGCTTATGCAGTCTGGAATTGAACCCTGGACTTCATGTATGCTAGGCAAGCACTCTACCCACTGAACCACATCCCCAGTTCTCCGTCTATTGTTTAGTAGGTCCTCAGTGAGAATTGGCCAAAAAAGAATATCAAACCAACCCTGGGTCCTGGTGTACAGCTCCTCTGTGTTTCCTTAGGTTTGGCATTGGCCGCTTCACTACAGAACAGGAAGTAGACTACACTGTGGAGAAATGCATTCATCATGTGAAACGCCTCCGAGAAATGAGGTATGTACTGATGCCAGCAGACACTTGGGAAGAAACTGTACTGCTGACTCCCATCTTGTCCTTGTCCCTGGGCTCTGTATCCAGACTGCCAGAAACCCATGTTGAAGGAGATTTTAGGATTTAAAGATTCCACAAAGGAAGAAAGTAGACCTCCTTGGCTTCTTGTTTTTCAGATTTGTTTGTTTGTTTGTTTGATTGGTTGGTTGGTTTTTTGAGACAGGGTTTCCCTGTGTAGCTTTGCGCCTCTCCTGGAACTCACTTGGTAGCCCAGGCTGGCCTTGAACTCACAGAGATCCACCTGGCTCTGCCTCCCAAGTGCTGGGATTACAGGTGTGCACCACCACCGCCCGCGTTTGTTTGTTTTTTTTGAGACAATTTCTTTATATAGCCCTGGCTGTCCTGGAACTCACTCTGTAGTCCAGGCTGGCCTCAGACTCATAGAGATCTGTATCCCTCTGCCTCCTATGTGCTGGAGTCAAGGGTGTGCGATGCTACTACCTGCCCTAGAATGTTTTCAAAACTAGGTTTTTGTATATAGCATAGAGGCTGCTTGTCTAACATCAGTGAAGGCTGTGGGTTTGACCCTAGACCTACAAAAACAAAGGAGGGTTGGGGTTACAAGCTCAGTGGTAGAGTGCTTGCCAAGAAGGCACAAAACCAGGACATACACATGTCTGAAGTCACAGCCCCCAGGCTGTGCAGGAAGGCGGTGAATGAGACCTGCTCTCAGAAACAAAGGGTGGGATTCAGTAACATTGAAGAAAATTAACTGGGGAAACAGACGCCACAACATCCAAGAGTTGGGTGCAGGGCGGTAGCTCAGGAGAGGAGATTGCTAGTGTGTGTGAGGCTCTGGGTTTAATCTTCAGTGGCAGAAGCAAACAAACAAAATTGTCATTGTCATCACTGCCACCACCCTCAAAGTAAATCTGGTTTTAAGAACATTATCCAGCTGGGCAACGTGGCACACACCTTTAATCCCGGCACTCGGGAGGCAGAGCCAGGCAGATCTCTGTGAGTTTGAGGCCAGCCTGCTCTACAGAGCGAGATCTAGGACAGACACCAAAACTACACAGAGAAACCCTGTCTCGAAAAAAAGGAAAGAGAAAACAAAAACAAACAAACAAAACTATTATCCACAGTCTTCTCAGTTCCATTTTCTGTATAAAACGGTGCTCAGGCTTGAGACACAGATGTTCTTCTGGGTTAAAGTCGTAGACAGTATTGTAAGTTTGGGAGAGGCTGGAAAAGGCTTGTTCATCTCCTATGTTGGGGTTCACCAGGGCAAAGGCGGAGAAGCAGCAAGGACAGAGGAGGCAAAGCCTTCTCAGGGCCTCAGTGCTGGCTGCTGTTTCCTGTTTAAGCCCTCACTCACTCAACGCCTCTTCTCCTTGGCAGTCCCCTCTGGGAGATGGTGCAGGATGGCATTGACCTCAAGAGCATCAAGTGGACCCAACATTAGAAGAGTGGGCCTGTGACTGTGTGCTGACCTGGCCTTTCCTTCCTCATTGACCCATGCTCAGCCAGGAACCTTGTTATCACCTGCTGGGTGGTCCATGATGAAACCAGAGCTGGAATAGCCCAGTTGACTTCACCACAGAACATCTGCAACTAAGAAATTCTAGGAAGTATCTTTCTGAGCCTCCTTTGTAGGGAGATATTTCCTGTTCCTGCCCAGGAGCTCTTCTCTACTGTTTAGTGTGTGGACATTCTTAGCTGAGGGCCTAGAGGCACTGCTGCGCCCCTCCCCCCCCACACCTACCCTGGGGAGGAAGAAGAACCGGAAGGAGGCTCTCCAGGTTCGAAGGCTGCTTCTCTGTGTAGACATTGGGATCATCGCTCTGCTGCTCAGCTGGACTGGCACCATTAGCAACTAGCATAAATAAACTTTATTTTAACCTTTTCCTGTGGCGTCAAAAGACATCTCTTTATATTGACTGCAGCCAAAGCGGCAAGTTTTATTAAAGGCTTCTTTCCTTTATGTTTCCATCTTCCTTCCTTCCTTTTTTTTTTTTTTTTTTGTTTGTTTGTTTGTTGTTTTTGGTTTTGGGAGGTTTTGTTGTTGTTGTTTTTGTATTTGGAGCTGAGGATCGTTCAAGCGCTCTACCACTGAGCTAAATCCCCAACCCCGTTTTTTTGTTTTTTGAGACAGGATTTCTTTGTGTAGTCCTGGCTGTCCTGGAACTTTGTAGACCAGGCTGGCCTCAAACTCACAGAGATCCCCCTGCCTCTGCCTCCCAAGTGCTGGGATTAAAGGTGAGTGCCACCACCGCCCGGCTTATTTTCTTTCTTTTGTTTTAATGGAAGTAGAAATATCCATTTGATTCCACCTATTACTCTAATAATTTATTTCCTTAAAATTTGTTAATTTTAATATTAGAGAAATCAATTCCCCTTTCCCCTCTTATTCTGTAAGTTTCTGAGAGTCTAAGGGAGAACTGTACTTGAGAACTGTGGAGACTCTCCCACCTGCTTCCCATAAATGACTCAGTCCACTGGCATATCTTTTTTTGTTTGGTTTTATTTTTTTGTTTTTGTTTTTTTGGGGACAGGGTTTCTCTGTGTAGTTTTGGTGCCTATCCTAGATCACACTGTAGCCCAGGCTGGCCTCGAACTCACAGAGATCCTCCTGGCTCTGCCTCCCGAGTGCTGGGATTACACCACCACCGCCCGGCCTTTGTCTAACAAATTGAAGAACTGCCAAGACACACATTTTATTCTGGTATCAGGGATACATGGGTTAATTGAACCAGAAAGGACACTGCCCTCAATGAGCTTTCATAGAAGAGGTGGGATAGAAAATCAGAAATAAACAAAGGCTGTAATGAATGTGATAGTGCTATTAAAAAAATAAAAGTAGGGGTTGGGGATTTAGCTCAGTGGTAGAGTGCTTGCCTAGCAAGTGCAAGGCCAGCGTTCGATCCTCATCTCCAAAAAATAAAAAATAAAAAGTATTTTGAGGAACTTGTAGGGAAAATTGTGACAATATGTGTTCTAGGAAAGCTGTTGGGGCTGTCTTAGGGTTTCTGTTGCTGTGAAGAGACACCGTAGCCACAGCAACTCCTACAAAAGAGGGTTTTGTTTTATTTTGTTTTGTTTTAATTGGGGTGGCTTGCCTACAGTTCAAGTGGTTTAGTCCATTCTTGTCATGACAGGAAGCATGATGGTAGGCAGACAGACATGGTGCTGGAGAAGGAGCTGAGAGTTCTACATCCGGATCAACCAGAAGCAGAAAGTGAATGCTACATTGGGTGTGGCTTGACTTTCTGAGCTACCCCCTAGTGACACACCTACTCCATCAAGGCTCCACCTCATAGTGCCACTCCCTATGACCAAGGGACTCAAACATGAGTCTATGAGGGCCATTCCTATTCAAACCACACAGTCATATGTAAGCAAAATACCCTGAGGAAGGAGTGATAGCTTAGCTACATGGGAACAGAAACAGCCTGAAATAGAAAACCCAAAGCATGTCAGTGCAATTTGGGTAGATTATCTGTCTGTGTCTGAACTCAGGAGTAGATGTTTATTTGTTGTGGAATATTATTTTAAGATGTGTTACTTTTGTTTATATTGCATTTGTTTAATTCTGTGAAACTGTGTTACTTTGCCTGTCAAAAACAACTGATTGTCTAATGTTAGGGACCAAGATTTCAGGAACCAAACATGAACCATGGAAAGTACTAGCTAAGGCAGAAAACAAGCCATAAGCCCACCACCCTCCCTTAGAGCAGTAACACCTGCTTGCTAACCGGAGACTCCCAAAGATAAGAACATTCCACAGTCAGGTGCCATGGCAACTGAATGTAAAGAGCATTCCATGGTCAGGTAGCCTAGCAACAGAACAAATGGGCCCTGACCAGCCACCTTAGCAGACTTTCTGCAGTTGCAGGACCTGCATGTCTCCCACGTACTGCACGCCTTCCACGTCCCTTCTCCTTCCCTCCTTCCTGCCCCTTCCCCTCCTATGCTGTATAAGCCATGTGGAGGAAAATAAAGATTGGCAGCTTGATCAGAATACTGTCTTGCTGCTGTCTCTTGTGTCCCCTGTCCTTTCATTTGCTCCCACAGGTGGGTCGCCCCCAAACCCCCCCTCCCCGTTGAAACCCCGCTGGTCTAAAAGAACTGAACGGCCAATAGCAAGGTAGGAGAGAGAAATAGGCAGGCTGACAGGCAGAGAGGATAAATACAAGGAGAAATCTGGGAAGAAAAAGATGAAGGAACAAGAGAGAAGGAGAAGGATTCCAGGGCCCAGCCACCCAGCTAAACAGCCAGACACGGAGTAAGAAGGAAAGAAAAGGTATACAAAAATATTCACTCTAGTCCAGGCTGGCCTCAAACTCACAGGCATCTGCTTGCCTCTGCCTCCTGAGAGCTGGGATTGAAGGCGTGGGCCACCACCACCACCACCCAGCTAAGATATGGCTCCTTTAAGAACCCCTGCTGTGCTGAGATCCAGGACAGAGCAAGATCCAGGACAGGCACCAAAACTACACAGAGAAACCCTGTCTTGAAAAACCAAAACAGAAAATAAGGAAAAAGAAAGAAAGAAACCCTGCTGTACAGCAGAGCATTTCAATGGCTTTTTTCATGCTAAACAGAAACCAAAAAGTAAGTAAAAATGCCTGCCACAGTGAAAGCATCCGCATTCTAGAGCTCTAGGAAGGGTGAATGCAGTTCCTGGTCAGACAAACCTCTGACTGGCAGTGAGTTTCACGCTTTCTTTCACTGCCTGAGTGGAGCTAGCTGACAGCTGTGTGCAGAGGATCCAAGTGTGAGTAAACGGTTTAAAGGTTTGCTCCCGTAGTCAAAAAAGGCTGAACATATGAAATAAAAGAGGTCCAGGCAGAAAAACATCAAAACATGTTACAGTGTGTTTAAAAATATGTGCATAGGCTTAAGAAAAGAAAAGGGGATAGACATAGGAAGAAATGAATAGGTTGCTGCTTGTGGTGGCACACGCCAGTAGGATTTGTTGAAGGAGGCAGAGGCAGGAGGATCACGAGTTCGAGGCCAGCCTGGGCCACACATTTTTTTTAAACACAGTGATCAATTTTTTTAAAAAAAGATTGATTGATTTATTATGTTTACAGTGTTCTATTTGCATGTATTCCTGCAGGCCAGAAGAGGGCACCAGATCTCATCACAGATGGTTGTGAGCCACCATGTGGTTGCTGGGAATTGAACTCAGGACCTCTGGAAGAGCAGTCAGTGCTCTTAACCTCTGAGCCATCTCTCCAGCCCTGGGCTACACATTTAATATTTAAGTAAAATAATTATTAAAAAAAAGAAATGAATAGTTTAAAAATCATCATAAACTCTTTAAAGAGAGAATAAAAGTAATTTAGTAGAAAAAACTCTTGTAAGATGGGAACTATACAGGGAGTCTGGATCCTGTATGGTGTTGTGTTGATTTTGAATTTTTTGATTGTTGAAAAGCAAAGGACAGCTGCAAAGAGACCTGGAATGTAAAGAGGGACTGCTGGAATAAATCAGCCTATATACTTTACAATGCTGTAAGTTTTTTTCTTTTGGTTTTTCAAGACAGGGTTTCTCTGTTTAGTCTTTGCTGTCCTGGAACTCACTCTGTAGACCAGGCTGGCCTTGAACTCAGAGATCTGCCTGCCTCTGCCTCCTGAGTGCTGGGAATGAAGGGGTGGGCCAGCACTACCCAGCCTGCCTTAACTTTTAAAAAGTCAAAAACTGTCAACTGGAAATAAAAAACACTTTGGAGTTTTGTTCCCACAGGAGATGAGAGGCTGTGGATTCCTTCAGGATTAATATGGATCAGGTTTGATCAGGTGAGACCTCCTGAAACTTGACAGGTAATATCTATCAGCAAAGGTTACTGCTGGTCTTCCCAGGACTTGGTCATTTTCTCAAAATTTTCTCTCTGGGACCCTAATAATACTGTGTCCACAGAAAGCAGGAAGCAGTTTGGAGAATACTATGCCCATATTCTCAAGAGATGGGGTGGGTGGTCTTTGGTTATTTGGTAGGTAATGGATGTTTGTTATCATTTAGGGGGATAAAGAATATTAATACCAATTTAAAGTCTCTTTTTTTACACTTTATATATATTTCTACTCTTGTTTAAAGGATTTTTGTATATTGACAAAATTTAAGGTTATTTTTGCTACAACATACTGTATATATGTTTCTATTCTTGTTTAAGGTATTATAACTATGCAGTTCATTTAAAATGTAAAGTAGGGCTGGAGAGATGGCTCAGAGGTTAAGAGCACAGGCTGCTCTTCCAGAGGTCCTGAGTTCAATTCCCAGCACCCACATGGTGGCTCACAACCATCTATAATAAGATTTGATGCCCTCTTCTGGCATGCAGGCATACATGTAGGCAGAACACTGTATGCATAATAAAAATAAATATTTTAAAAAAATAAAATGTAAGGTAAAGATCTAGTTTTTGAAAGCTATTATTATAAATTATATAGGACAATCAAGAAACATAAGTAAGTGGTTAGTCATTTATAACAATCAAAATTGTAGATATGTTAGCTATGCTTTCCAGATCACATGGAGATATATTTTAGATAGATGGTCTTCCAACCTTTCAAAGACCTACAGAATATGGTATTTGAAATGTTTTATTAACTTAAAATTTTTAATGCAATGAGATACCTCTGCTCCTGAAGAAACTCCTTGTGGAGTTTGCTTTCATTTTGGCAAGGTCAGCCACTGGGCAAAGAAACTTTGCCTGCTGACAATGTGTTACGCAGACTGGACATGCAGGAGACAAAGGAAAAAGATTATTGAACTTTGCCAAAACAAGTCCTTCAAAATTCCTGCTTCACAGAAGAGTCTGTCAGATATTCTACAGGACACAGTGAAAAGCTAATGATGAATTTGCCAATACAAGGCAGGACAGTCCTTCAAATTTCCTGCTTCACTGAGAAATTTGCCTGATACTCTAGGCCTGTAGGCTGAAGATGTTGGTTGCAAAAGGAACTTTGGGCGATTGTCCAGGCAGCCAAATGCCTCAGTTATTAGACAATATCACTTCCTTCTGGGTCTCCATGGAGTTGAAGACTAGATAGTTATAGTTGCAGTTTTTCTTTGTTATGATAGTAAGTTAGGTGTAAAACTTTGGATTCACTAAGATAGAATAAACAATGCGTTATTTTCTTTGAGTATACTAACCACAAAATGGACAGAATACTGTAAATATAATTCTTAAATGATTATTATTTTTGTTGTATGTAATTTTACCATGTTAAAGTTAAAACCTTTATTTTTATTTAGACAAAAATGGGCAAATATTGTAGAATATTATTTTAAGGTGTGTTAGTTTTGTTTATGTTGCATTTGTTTAACTCTGTGAAGCTGTGTTACTGTGCCTGTCAAAAACAACTGGTGGTCTAATAAAGAACTGAATGGCCAATCGTGAGGCAAAAGAGAGAGATAGGCAGGGCTGGCAGGCAGAGAGGATAGATAGAAGGAGAAATCTGGGAAGAAAGAGATGAAGGAACGAGAGAGGGAGAAGGAGGACTCCAGCCCAGCCACCCAGCTACATAGCCAGACACAGACTAAGAGTAAGAACAAGAAAAGCCCAGAGGCAAAAGGTAGACAGGATAATTTAAATTAAGGAAAGCTGGCAAGAAACCAGCCAACCTAAGGGTGGGCATTTACAATTAAGAATGATCCTCCAGCTGGGCAGTGGTGGCGCACGCCTTTGATCCCAGCAGTCGGAGGCAGAGCCAGTCAGATCTCTGTGAGTTCAAGGCCAGCCTGGTCTACAGAGCAAGATCCAGGACAGGTACCAAAACTATATGGAGAAACTCTATCTCGAAAAACCAAAATAAATAAATAAATAGATAGATAGATAGATAGATAGATAAAGAAAGAAGCTGCTCTGGCAAGCCAGGTTATAGCTGGGTGGGAAATTCAAGGAGTGAGACAGGAAAGAAAAAGGCTAAGTCTAGAGAGAGATGCCAGCCTGCTGCCCAAAGAACATGTCAGCAGGCTGGTAAGCCATGGAACGTGTGGCAAAACATAGATTAATAGAAATGGGTTAATTTAAGATATAAGAGCTAGCTAGCAAGAGGCCTGCCATAGACCATACAGTTTATAAATAATATTAACCCTCTAAATAATTATTTTATAAGTGGCTGTGGGTCTGCAGGGTCTGGTGGGACTAGAGAAACCTTCCAGCTACAAATGGTGCCCAATGTGGGGCAAGAGTTTCCACCTAAAACGTGACAGAGCTTAAAAAGAGATTTTAACCATAGCTAAGAGCACCTCCATAGTTCATATGGCTCATGGCAGATCAAGGTACAATGACGTGCCCCCTGGCCATGGCAGATTCCCTCCTCGGTACACAGAGGTGTCTTCAAGCTGCACAGCATACTACATGGTAGATTTAGCCTTTACTCATACAGACACAAAGGGTTTGTGGGCTAGCTGCACACTACCTGAAGGCAGCATGGACTCCAGAATTGGCAGGGTAAGGACATGACCCTCCTGGGTACCTCCACCATGTTGGGAAGCTGAGGTGGGCAGAGTCAGCAGCCAAGGCTGCTGCTTTGGTCCTAGCCACACAGTTTAGCAGTTTAAAAATCTCTCCTGGTCAGAGGATTATAGATTCACAATAAGACAGATTCAGATGAAATAAAACACTAAACTGCTTACAGTATATATAAAAATGCACATAGGCTTAAAAGAGAGAGAAAATATATACAGTTATATTAAAATAGTTTTTAAAAAGTCTTTAAAGATATAATAAAAATAATATAAAAAATGAGCCATGGTCATGGAGAGATGGCTCAGTAGTTAAGAGCATTGGCTGCTCTTCCAAAGGACCCAAGTTCAATTCCCAGCACCCACATGGCAGTTCACAACTGTTTGTAACTCCAGTTCCAGGGGATCTGACATCCTCATACAGACATATATGCAGGCAAAACCCCAATGTACATTAAATAAACAAAAAAATAAGCCACATAAAGATGGAAATCCACACACACAGTCTGGATTATATTGTCTTTGGGATTTTTAACTGGAGAGAGACATTGGATTGTAAAGGCTACTCAGTTAAACCAATATATATATTTTAAAGTTATCTTTTTTTTTTTTTTTTTTTTTGAGCTGAGGATTGAACCTTGCACTTGCTAGGCAAGCGCTCTACCACTGAGCTAAATCCTCAACCCGTAAAGTTATCTTGACTTCAAATTATTTCTAAGGATACATTGCTTTGGAAAAGAGGTTCTGCTTTTGTTTCCACAGAAGATGAGAACCTATGATTGCTTCCAGGCTAATATGGCTTGATCAGCCAAGACCCCCTGAAAGGTTTCCAATGATACCATGACCCAGATGATCCAACATCCAAAAGGTTCAAATACTGCAACAGGTGGTAGTTAATTGATTTCCAACTCTGGAGGAATCTCTCAATAAGAATAATAAAGGGCCAGGCAGTGGTGGCACATGCCTTTAATGTTCTTGGGAGGCAGAGCCAGGCGGATCTCTGTAAGTTTGAGGCCAGCCTGGTCTACAGAGCAAGATCCAGGACAGGCACCAAAACTAAACAGAGAAACCCTGTCTCAAAAAAAAAAAAAAAAAAAAAAAAAACAACAACAACAAAAAAAAACAAAAAACAAAAAACAAACAACAAAAAAAAAACAAGAAAAAGGGGCTGGAGAGATGGCTCAGAGGTTAGGAGCACTGACTGCACTTCCAGAGGTCCTGAGTTCAATTCCCATCACCCACATGGTGGCTCACAACCATCTGTAATGAGATTTGGTGCCCTCTTCTGGCCTGCAGACATACATGCAGTATACATAATAAATAAATCTTTTTTTTAAAAAAAAAGAAAGAAAAGAAAAAAAATAATAAAAGAACTACGGGTTGGGGATTTAGCTCAGTGGTAGAGCACTTGCCTAGCAAGTGCAAGGCCCTCAGCTCCAGGGGGCAAAAAAAGAATAAGCAGAAGGGCAGAGCCATACAAGTAATAAGTGGCTCTTATAAAATGGCTTATCCTGTCACCATCCGTGAGAAGCCAGCAGATGATACACATCCTGAAGAATATACAGAAGCAGTTTATTCATATGAGAAATTTTAAAATATTAAGGAAGTGGCAGTCACTTATGGAATGCATTCCATATATATAAAACAGATGTTAAATACGTGGTCTTCTAGAAATCTCACCAGTTGACTGGAATCAGTTAATTTCAGCCGTATTATAGTACAGCCAGCAATTACAATGGACAAGCTCATTTAGAGAAGAGGTTAAGGCCCTTGAACAGCAAGGTAAAATCTGTGATTTTGAAATCTCCTAAGATCAAATTCTTGGTGAGGGCCGTTTCACTGATTTAAATTTACAAATGACCTTGGATGAGCATACGTTATCATTGTGCTCTACAGCAGCTTTAAATGTTTGGGAAAAATTCCAGAACCAGGAAAACCAACTGAGCTATATACAAAGGTTTTCCAAGTGTCAAAAGAACCATTTACTTGGGTTGCGGGTTTAGCTCAGTGGTAGAGTGCTTGCCTAGCAAGCACAAGGCCCTGGGTTCAGTCTTCAGCTCTGAAAAAAAAAAAAAAAACATTTACTGACTTTTTATAAAGGCTAACCACGCCTGTAAACAAGACAAAAGACAAGTATTAGCTCCCATTGTGCTGTAAGCCTGTATTTAAGGCCTCCTCCCTCCTTCAATAAATGGCATTCAACATTCAAAAAAAAAAAAAAAAAAAAAGGGAAAGAAAGAAATTGAAGACAGCGATGTCCTAAAAAAAGAAGTGGTGATGGAGTCATGGGCCTATGAGGATGCTGGACTAAAGTCTATCAAATTGTGCAAACAGGAAAATTGTATACTATGTGAATTATCTGTCAATAAAGATCTTATTTAAAACAAAAAAAGGCTGTCCACACCTGTAAACAAGACAATATCAGACCCACAATTAAGACAAGTATTAGCTCAATCTTTGACTTTTTTTTTCCCTTCGAGACAGGGTTTCTCTGTGTAGCTTTGTGCCTTTCCTGGAACTCACTCTGTAGCCCAGGCTGGCCTTGAACTCACAGAGATTTGCCTACCTCTGCCTCCCAAGTGCTGGGATTATAGCCCGGCTTCAATCTTTGACTTTTGACAATGCTAATACAGACTGCAAAAGAATACTTATACCTTTCAACTTCAGGTCAGCATCTTTGGAGGAATGGAGTCAACATACAAACAGTGTTGAGTCTCTTAACTATGGTAATGAGGCTTGTATAGGAGAGGCAATTTCCAAAGATGGAAGGAGGCATCAAGATACCAAATGTTTTACCTGTGGTAACCAGTTCCTATAAGAAGAAATTGTACACAGGTGTATCTAGAAGCAAACCTTCTTTTTTGTTTGTTTGTTTGGTTGGTTGATTGGTTTTTGGCTTTTCGAGACAGGGTTTCCTTGGAATGGAAACTAGGCTACATCCTATGGTGGGGAAGGGGTTTTGCTTTTGTTTCTATAGGAGAGGAAAAGCTGTGGATAGGATACCAACAGAATTAATAAAGATTCTCTTTGAACAGGAGAAACCCCTTGATAAGGAGAAGGGATAGCTCATCCACCAATGCGACAAATCTACAGCAGGGGTTCTGTTCTTTTCTTTTCAGGATAATAGAAATACCCATCTTCAGGAAATCATAAGGCCTTGGACCCCTAGATGTCAACAGCAGAAGGGAAGGACCTATTAATACCAACATACTCTAGAGGGCAATGTCTCACTGCCTAACTTCTGTATCTCGTTGACTCTAGAATACTTGTGGTCTCAATTCGATTATAAATCACGCTGGCTTTGGATTTGGAATGTGGCTCTCTCCTTCTCTAAACCCAAGCATATGCTAAAAGAAAAAATAGGACATTCTGTCTCATATTGGAAGAGCCAACTGATATAGGACAGAAAAAAGCCAATAATATAGGGACCATTGTTGTCAAGATTCTGTTTCTTTCCATGCTTATCATTGATTTCTGGAAATCCCTTCTTCTTTTTTTTTTTTTTTTTGGTTTTTCGAGACAGGGTCTCTGTGTAGCTTTGCGCCTCTCCTGGAACTCACTTGATAGCCCAGGCTGGCCTCGAACTCACAGAGATCCGCCTGGCTCTGCCTCCCGAGTGCTGGGATTAAAGGCATGCACCACCACCGCCCGGCCTGGAAATCCCTTCTTAAATCACCCTCTCCCAAAGGTTTCTTTTTTTTTTTTTTTTTTTTTTATGATTATGGATGGATGGTCATAGGACTGTGGGTTTGAAGACTCAGTATTCTCCTTTAGAAAAGAAAAAGGAGAGCTGGGCGGTGGTGGTGCACACCTTTATTCCCAGCACTTGGGAAGCAGAGGCAGGCGGATCCCTGTGAGTTCGAGACCAACCTGGTCTACAGAGTGAAAACAAAAACAAACAAACAAAAAGGGTTGGGGATTTAGCTCAGTGGTAGAGCGCGTCCTCAGCTCTGGTGGGGAAAAAAAAAAGAAAAGATAAGTAAAAGGGGAATGGTTAGGTATTATCTACTAGTAAACTGATTTAACCAACTATCAGTCCTGGATTTGCACTGATAAGGAGTCTTGTGTATTGATACAAATGTAAATTATTCTTATATTCCTATTTAAGATAATTTGTATATTGATACAATGTGTTATATTTTTTTAAAAGATTTATTTATTTATTATGTATACAATATTGTCTGCATGTGTCCCTGCAGGCCAGAAGAGGGCACCAGATCTCATTACAGGTGGTTGTGAGCCACCATGTGGGTGCTGGGAATTGAACTCAGGACCTCTGGAAGAGCAGTCAGTGCTCTTAACCTCTGAGCCACCTCTCCAGCCCGTTTGTTGTTTTGTACATATATTTCTACTGCTGTTTGAAATATTTTGTATATTGATACAAATGTAATATTATATTTATCATACTGTATGTATTATGTTTTACCTCTGTATAGGATATTTTGCATATTGATACACATTAAGGATATTGCTGTCATATTGCATATTGCACTATACATTCCTACCTCTGTTTATGATATTTTTGTGTATTGTCACAATTTTGAGGTCATTGTCCTTATAAGGTACATCTGTTTACAGACTGCTTACCTTGTTAATGTGAAGAAGCCTTAGTCCTTAGATTATTTAAGTAGAGAAGACTTACAGATCAATAGTCACCCATGCTTGTCATTTCTATAGTTATATTAGTTAGGTTCCAGATTTACAGAAACATATGTCAAATGGATAGCTAATCTTCAAATATTTCATAGACCTAGAGAATATGGCATTTAAATGTTTTGATAACTTAGAATTCTGTTGACCTGAGACATGATCGCTCCTGGCAGCACTGATCTGATCCCTAGAGAATGTTGGGCTTCTAAGACATTTCTGTTTGGAAGTTTGTCTTTTTTTTTTTTTCTTCTTTCTTTTTTTTTTTTTCCAAGACAGGGTTTCTCTGTGTAACTTTGCGCCTTTCCTGGATCTCGAGATGTAGACCAGGCTGGCCTCGAACTCACAGAGATCCGCCTGGCTCTGCCTCCCCAGTGCTGGGATTTTAGGCATGTGCCACCACCGCCTGGCATTTTTTTGTTTGTTTGTTTGTTTGTTTTGTTTTTCTTTTTTTGGAGCTGAGGATCGAACCCAGGGCCTTGCGCTTGCTAGGCAAGCGCTCTACCACTGAGCTAAATCCCCAACCCATTTGTCTTCTTCTTGGCACAAAATGGCCTTCTGGACAAAGAACTGCCCTTGCCTCCACTACTTACAGTATGAACACTGTTCCTTCCAGACGAGCAGGACACAAGGAAAAATGACTACTGAACTCTGCCAAGACAGGGTAAGATGGTCTTTTAAATTTCCTGCTCCTGAAAATGGTCTGTCAGATATTCTAGGCCTGTTGACAAATTGAATGCACCAACGATACTGAGAAACTTCAGGTGACTGTCCAGGCTGCCAGCTGTCTCTGTCTATTTTCGCAAGAATTTCGGAAATTGCTTGCTTTCATTTTCTGTTTTCTCAGATAGTATTATTTTCTTTCTCAGGGCTCAGGTCTTTGATGGAGTTTAAGACTGTATGGTTACAGTTATACTTTTCTCATATCTTAGTAAGAACATATTAGTACTAGAGTTGGAATCTTTAAGATAGGACAGCTATTGGGGTAATTTCGGTATTTTGCCATTTACCTATATTCTGGACATTTCTGGACATTCAGCATGTCTTTCTTGTTTGATGTTGTTCTTGTTGGTTGTAGTTGCATTTTTGTTTATGTTATTACCCTTTGTTTTTCCTGGTCAATACTTGATGGTCATTCTTTTTTTTTTTCTTTTAAAGATTTATTTATTTATTATGCATACACTGTTCTGTTTGCATTTATCCCTGCAGGCCAGAAGAGGGAGCCAGATCTCATTACAGATGGTTGTGAGCCACCCTGTGGGTGATGGGAATTGAACTCAGGACCTTTGGAAGAGCAGCCAGTGTTCTTAACCTCTGAGCCATCTCTTCAGCCGGTCATTTTTATTGTATATAGTTTTCTTCGTTAAGTTTACAACCTTCTTATTTAGACAAAAAAAGGAAATGTAGTGGCATTTGCTCCGCCCACGACCTTGGCTTATAGGTCCTCCAAAGGAGGTGGTGCTTCCTACTGTTGTTTGTGACCTCTTAAAAGGCTAGGGAGAAGGATCACATGCCCCTTCTCTCTGTTCCTGCCTGCCCTGGGAAGTGGATTCACTCCAGGTCAGATCAGAGGACAGCACCAGCTGTCTTCTCCATTCTGTATTCGTGAGTGTATTTCCTCAATTTATACCTTAATAAATCCCTATTACCAATTAACTAGACTCACGTGCATGGATCACAGTACACACCATGGCTTCCAGTACCACTAAGAGGAAGGAGGGGTGTTGGAGAGTCAGGAAAAGTGGAGGAGCGAAGAGTTTTCTTTGTTTGTTTGGTTTGCTTTGGTTTTAATTTTTTTTAAATTTTCTTTTGTGGTATGCTGCAAGAGGTGAAAGGGGACTGGGAGGAGTGAATTTGGGGTCCATTATGTGAAATTCCAAAAAAATCAATAAAGAAATTATATTAAAACAAAACAGAAAGAACCTCTTAGGAATTCTAATCAACTGAAGACCAGCAAGCTCTTCAAACTTCCTTGGGACTCTAGTACAGGATTGAAACTGTTAAACAATGTTAATCCCACCCATTGAGAATGAGACCACTACCATGTATAAAGCCAAATCTGAAGCAAGCTTTAATTCAATACTGGCCAGTTGAATGGGCTCTGGTCAGGTCCATACCCAGGTTCCTGGGAAATGGCCCAGTATCACAGTTTATATCCACTTAAAAAGCAAAACCCATAATTTATTGTATTTCCCATCAGGTCCAATCATGGACAAGCATACATCCTGACATACCTCCATCCTGTGAACCTCTGGCCCATACACAATCAAGCAGATGAGTCAAACAAACTTACTATCTCCCATAAACAACAGCCTCCAGCATTTCCGGAACTATGTGTCCTTGAGCAAGGGGCTTCCAGTTCAGAGGCATTTTTGTTTCATAGACCTCTTAGGCATAGTAATTAAAACTTAAAATGTAACTTTGTCTCTCACATTAAGACATTCAGTCTCATGATTTCTTTTTTGTTTTGTTTTGTTTTATTTTTTGAGACAAGGTTTCTCTGTTTCTCTGTATAGCTTTGCGCCTTTCCTAGAACTCACTTGGTAGCCCAGGCTGGCCTGGAACTCACAGAGATCTACCTGGCTCTGTCTCCCGAGTTCTGTGATTAAAGGCGTGCGCCACCACCGCTCAGCAGTCTCATGAATTCTTGGTATTTCAGGGACACAGCCATTATTGGACTAACTGGGCCACAGTCTGTAAGTCACTCTAATAAATCCCTTTTAATATATACATGTTCATTCTATTAGTTCTGTTCCTTTAAGAGAATGTTGCCTAATACAGAGACTTGTCTCAAAGCAAACAAACAAATTAAACCTTTATAAGGTTAAGGATATACCTCAGTTGTAGAGTATTTTGGGCTCTGAGTTCAGTGCCCAGTCCTGTAAGCAGACAAAAAAAAAAAAAAGTCTCAAAAAACCAAAGGGGAGAAAAAGTGTCTTTTTATTTTGAATGATTTTAAATGGGGCAGAAGGTGTATGTCTATTATCTCAGTACTCAGAGGCAGAGGCTGGCAATCTGATTTCAATGCCAGCCTGGTCTACATAGCAAATTCCAAGCGAGCCAGAACTGCATATCTGGTCTCAAAATAACAGCAACATAAACAGCTAGGTTGTGGTGGCACATACCTTTAGTATCTGCTCTTGAGACACAGAGGTAGATGAAAGGGAAAAATCAGTCTCCATCTTGAGAGATGCTTTCCCCTCCCCTCCTCCAAAGGTATTTGCTGACAGCAGTTTTAGAAGTGATCAGAAGTTGAACTTAAGGCTGGGACAATAAATCTATGTATCCTGGACTTGGCAAAACAAGATATGGGGAGTAATGGACTCAAATGACCAGAAGTTGACCTCAGAGGAGTGAAGGACCGCAACAATAAATCTGAATGTGTCAACAAAAGCAGGACACAGGGAATAAAAATTTATGTCCCTAAGATACCCTGAATCCTGTTAGTAATTAGTAACCTTATGTTGACCTCACCCCTATCCCCCTTCTCCAATTCCAAGCTGCATGTAAACTTTTCCTATATAAACCCCTTAAAGTGAGTGCTTGGGGCATCCTCCTCTGGACATGGACCAAGCTAGCTTGTTTTGTTAATACAAATCTCTGTGTGCTTGCATCGGATAATGGCTCTGTGGTGGTCTTGCTTGGGGGTCTTACGACCTAGGCACAACAGTAGGCAGATCTCAGTGGGTTCAAAACTCAGCCTGGTTTACAAATAGAATTCCAGGTCAGCCAGGGCTACACAGTGAGTCTCTGTTTCAAAAACCAAAACAAAAATTTTTAAATTTATTTAAATCTGTGTGCTCGCACAGAAGTGTGTGTGTGTGTGTGTGTGTGTGTGTGTGTGTGTATTCATGTGAGTGTCTGTGCACAGGCATTGTGTGTGTTTACGTATGGCTCACTTGTGGAGATTAGAGAACAGCTTTACAGACTCAGTTCTTCTGCTTTTACCTGGGTTTTTGGGATTGAATGCAGGTCAAGGCCTTCCAACTGGTGTTTTTTATCTGCTCAATCATCTCAATGGCCCTGGTTCACTATTTATTTATTTTTTTAAGACAGTCTTTCTCCGTGTAGTTTTGGTGCCTGTCTTAGATCTCGATCTGTAGCCCAGGCTGTCCTCGAACTCACAGAGATCCACCTGGCTCAGCCTCCAGAGTGCTGGGATTAAAGGCGTGTGCCACCACTGCCAGCAAATCTAGAGTTCTCAGACCAAAGGAGATTTATTTGCCCCAGAGGGACAGAGGGCAGGGATAAGGGACAAAGACATGAGATAGAGGAGGAGGGAGAAGGGGAAGGGAACCAGGGAGAGGGGGAGGGGTATTTGTCCCAGAGGAAAAAAGACTGCCTCAGAGTAGAGGTGACAGTGGTGGCTTTTAGGAGAATGGTTTTTTTTTTTTTTTATAAAGGTACATGGGGAAACCCCATGTTAACATTGTTATGCCAGATTTTGAGGACCTCCAAAAGACCACCATGGAAACCGAATCACATATGTAAAAGCAAAGAGCCTTTATTTCTAGCTCTAAGCTTGGTCTTGATGTCTGTCCCGAGCCCAGACAAGGTGGGGTTTTTATCATAGCAAAGATTAGGGTGAGGGGATTTCTAGGGTTCAGGACCCTGATTTTAGCTGACATTTGTGGTGATATTTTGTTGTACCTAATAAAATTTGCCAGAAGATCAAAGGACAGAACAAGCCACTAGCTTAAACATAGAGGTGGCACATACCTTTAATCCTAGCATTCAGAAAGCAGAGCTCTGTCTGAGTTCAAAGCCATGAGATTGATTCAGTCTGGGAGAGAAACAGAGCCAGGCAGTGATGACACATACCTTTAATCCCAGTATTTGGTAGTTCCAGGCCTTTAAACCCAGGGCCTGAGATTTTTTTGTTTGT
The DNA here is from genome assembly GCF_903995425.1 of Onychomys torridus. Taxonomy (NCBI): domain Eukaryota; kingdom Metazoa; phylum Chordata; class Mammalia; order Rodentia; family Cricetidae; genus Onychomys; species Onychomys torridus. The sequence goes on from NC_050446.1 coordinate 138,506,090, forward strand.
TTGTTTTGTTTTGTTTTGTTTTGTTTTGTTTTGTTTTATTTTTCGAGACAGGGTTTCAAGGTGTAGCTTTGTACCTTTCCTGGAACTCACTTTGTAGACCAGGCTGGCCTCGAACTCACAGAGATCCACCTGCCTCTGCCTCCCAAGTGCTGGAATTAAAGGCGTGCTCCACCCACACCAGGCTTGCACTTGAGATCTTAAGCCTTTGCTACCAGTATTTGGGAAGTACACTCACCTTTAAGGAAGTGAAATGGGCTGGGTGGAGAAAGGCATGTAAGGCATGAGGAGACAGGAACATAGCCCTTTCAGCTGAGGACTCAGAGGTTTTCAGTCAGAGGATTGGTGGAGAAAGGATCTCCCCTTCCATTCGATCAGAGGATTCGGTAGTGGTGAGAAGTTTCTCTAGTGGCTTATTCCTTTGTCTCTCTGATCTCTCAGTACTTACCCCAATATCTGGCTCCGTTGTTTTTTGTTTTTTTTTTTCTCGAGACTGGGTTTCTTTGTGTAGCTTTGTGCCTTTTTCCTGGAACTCACTTGGTAGACCCACCTGGCTCTGCCTCCTGAGTGCTGGGATTAGAGGCATGCGCAACCACTGCTTGGCTGTTTTTTGTTTTGTTTTAAAGACTGTTTAGGATCCATGCAACAGACATTTGTCTAGAGGTATAGAGAATGGAATGTCAGGTATTTCCTCTTAGATGCAGGCTCTCCCCAGGGGTGGGGTCAGCTTAAGGCTTTTCCTGGGTCCAGATGTTGCCTGCCAGAAGCTGTGTCTGGGCTTCTAAGGCTGTCATGGCAGCTGTGTGGTCTAGCTGTTTTGGGCCCCCTCACAAGGGGGATGTTTAGTTTTAACCGGGCATGTTAATTAGTTGAACTAAAGGGGTCTTTTGATTGTTGGATTTCAATACTTTGATAGCTGGACTTTGGTAGTCAGTCTCAGGGGGAGGGGTTGGTCAAATAAAGGAATGGACCCTGGGGGCTAGCTTCTAGAATGTAATCTACAGTTTGTAGTAAGGCAGAGGGAATTGAGGAGGAGGGCAAGGCCTGTCGGCTCCTCATGCTTGAGTGCGCAAGTGTCCTCTCAACTACTATGTCTTGCCCTGGTTTCCTTCCTTTTGAGAGTAGTTGCTTCAGAATTTACTTGCATAAGATTCAATTTATGTCTTCATGCTAGTAAGACAAGACCTTTATCAACAGGGCCACCCCACGACTCTTCTGTTTTTTAGAGCAAGTAGACGAGGATGGCCTCCGAGTTGCAACAGTCCTCTTTCCTGGGTTTCTCCCACAGGCTTGATGATACGGGTTTAGTTCCCAGAACCCAAGTAAAAAAGCCAAAGGCTTGAGCCTTTCACCCCAGCGTTGGGGAGGAGGAAATGATAGGATCCCTCTGTTTGCAGGCCAGCCAAAAAAGCCAAACTGGCAAGCTCCTTCAGTGAACTTTCCTAAGAGACTTGTCTTTAAAAATAAAGTAGAGAGAGAATAAGATACCTAATGCTGACTTCTGGCCTCCACACACATGAGCACATACACACACACACACACACACACACACACAGAGGTGTGGTGGGATACCTTAGTTGTAAAGTGATTACCTAAGCATGCCTGAAGTGCTGGGCTGAATCCCTGTTACCTTAGCATCTATATCTATATATGTACACGTATAAATATACAGATGTGTATATGTAAAGGGTAGGTTTTGTTTCATTTTCTTTATTTTTGATGCAGGCTGTCACCATATAGGTCTGGCTGTCCTGGAACTTGCTACGTAGACCAGGCCTCTGCTTCCCTGTGTGGTGTGTTTGGTATAAGCTCGCATATATACATATGTATATGGAATGTGTAGGTTTGTGGGTTTGGTTTTATAATGCAGCTGTTATTTCAGTTTACCAGTATAGGCACATTTTGCCTAAAGGTTGTTGGGATTGTGAGAATTTGGGGCCTAATTTTTGTTTGTTTGTTTGTAGACAGTTTCTCTTTTTAGCATTGGCTATTCTGGAACTCACTATGTAGACCAGGCCCACGTTGAGAGATTCACCTGCCTTTGCCTCAGGAGTGCCGGTATTAAAGGCTTGTGCCTCCACCATCCAGTTTAAGCTCCAATTTTGCTAGTAAGTTGTTGCTTCATTTTCTGACTTAGAAGACTAGATCTTTGACAGAGAGACTTTCATTGACGTGCGTGCAGGATACAGGGCTGAGGACATAGGCCCCTGGCAGAGCACTTATCTGTATAACATGTGAAAGCCTAGCGTTCAATCACCAGTTTGTTTTGTTTTATTGGTTTTTTGAGACAGGGTTTCTCTGTGTAGATTTGAAGCCTGTCTTGGATCTCGCTCTGTAGACCAGGCTGGCCTTGAACTCACAGAGATCCGCCTGCCTCTGCCTCTCTAGTGCTGGATTAAAGGCGTGCGCCCCTGCAGTACCTAGGTGGCAGTCAGAAGATAGCTAGTGGGAATTGGTTCTCCCACCTGGGTCCTAGAGATTAAATTCTGATCTTCAGCCCTTGCAGCAGGAACCTGTCACATGTTCTAGCTTGGGCTCTAAATTCTCCTGCCTCACCTCCTATGTGATGGCCATTACAGGTGAGCACCACTACATTTGGTTATTCAGTGCCTGTGGCAAACCTAGAGCTTCATGCATGCTACTGTTGCTACATCCTAGGAAAAATCTCACTATATAACCCCGGTACTCCCTTTGTAGACTAGGCTGGCCTTGAATTTATCCAGCTTTGAACTTTGTATCATTTAAAAAAAAAAACTGGGCATTGAAGCCAGGCGGTGGTGGCACCAGCCTTCTTTTAAAAAAAAAAAAACCAATTATTTATTTTTAAAAATTAATTTATTTTCCTATTATCAGCTTGATACAGTATAAATTCTTATCCTAATAGTGAAATGTTTCATTGAGGCTTGCTCAGTAATTGAGTAAAACCAAAACTTACTATAAGCCACAGTCATCTTAGGGTCCCCCTGCTATGTAGCCTCCCTGGCTCTGTGGGTTGCAGTCTGATTGTTCTTTGCTTTATATCTAGAACCACTTATGAGTGAGTACATACCATGTTTGTCCTTCTGGGTTTGGGTTACCTCACTCAGGATGATATTTTCTAGTTCCATCCATTTGTCTGCAAATTTCATACTGTCATTGTTTTTCTCTGCTGAGTAGTACTCCATTGTGTATATGTACCACATTTTCTTGACCCATTCTTCAGTTGATGGGCATGTAGGTTGTTTCTAGGTTCTGGCTATTATGAATAGTGCTGCTATGAACATAGTTGAGCATGTATCTTTGTGGTATGATTGAGCATTCCTTGGGTATATGCCTAAGAGTGGGCACAAGCCTTTTTAATTCCAGCACTCAGGAGGCAGAGGCAGAGGCAGAGGCAGAAGGATCTCTATGAGTTCAAGGCCAGACTGTTGTACAGAGCGAGTTCCAAGACAGAGATCTACCTGCCTCTGCCTCAGATATGCTGGGAGTAAGGGCGTGCCCCACCATACCTATCACTATATATATTTTTGAGACAGGGTCTGGTGCAGCCCAGGACTCCCTGTATAATCAAATACTGGGGGTTTTGTGGGCTACCATGGTAGGTTGAAAATTTTTTTCCCTGTAATAGTGTTTCTCTGTGTCACAGCCCTGGCTGCCCTGTAACTCTCTGTAGATCAGACTGGCCTCGAACTCACAGTGATCCTCCTGCCTCTGCCTCCTGAGTGCTGGGATCAAGAGTGTGTGCCATCATGCGCACAGTGGTTGAAATTTTTTTTTACTTCTTTTTAGATTTATTTGTTTTTATTAATGTCTGTTAGGTTATATGCACATTGATTGTAGAAGGCTAGAGGAGGGCGTTAGACCTCCTGTGGCTGGAGTTACAGGTGGTTGGTTGCCACCCAGCGGGGATCATCGAACTCAAGTCCTCTGGAAGAGCAGTAGGAGCTCTTAACTACTGAGCCCCAAGGCCGAAGATTTTCAAGCCAAAAAAAGAAGGAAAGCCGGGCAGTGGTGGCGCACGCCTGTAATCCCAGCGCTCGGGAGGCAAAGCCAGGTGGATCTCTGTGAGTTCGAGGCCAGCCTGGTCTACAGAGCGAGTTCCAGGACAGCTACACAGAGAAACCCTGTCTCCAACAACCTAAAAAAAAAATTAAAAAAAAAAAAAGCCCCCTTTACTACAAACACCTGCAACTTCCGAGGTTTCCCCCACCCGCCCCCCAACCTCAGCGCGCCTGCGTCTCCCACCGGGTGACGTCACGGCCCCGCCCCGCCCCGCCCCGCCCCCTCCTGGAGCGCGGAGCGGCCGAGCGGGCGGGCGGCCATTTTGTGAGGCGGCATCGGAGGTGCTGGCTGCAGAGGGCTCCGGGACGCCGTTCGGGCTGGGGCTGTCGGCCGCGGGGCGGAGGCACTCGCGCGGGGGGTAACTCGGGTCTGGGTTCTGGTGCCGCGCAAGCTCTCCCCGGTAAGACTCCCGCAGCCCCGGCACGGGCGGGGCTGTGTGGGGCTCGAGCCGCCTCCTTGGTGCCTCGGGGCGGGGCCTTCCCAGGCCTCGGAGCCCGCGGCCGCGAGCGCCCTACACAAAAGGGTCGCGGCAGGCGAGGCCGAGGGGGTCCTGGGGTGCCGCCTCCACTCCGCGGCCTCCGAGGATGCGAGAGGTGCGGCCGGCGTGCCGAAGTGGGAACGAGGCCGCAGCGGGGACGCCCCGGTGGTCCTGAGCGGCCAGTGGGCCCGCACTGGGTGGCCCCGCGGCCTGCGAACCCCCGGGGCGGGGGAGGACGATGAAGACGCCTGCACGCAGAGTGGGGAAGGTTTCTTAGGTTCAATCGGGGCCGAGGTTTTTAACTCCCCCGCTCTGCCCCGAAGCGAAGAGGCCCCAGTGGCCTATGACCGGCAATAGGGGACCACACTCGGGACACCTAGGAGGAGGAAGCTCTCCTGGAAAGCCAGGGACCGGCCACCTTCAGGGTCCGAAGGTGCAGGGGTTGCAGCGAGGTGCTTCCTAGGGAGTGTAGGGAATCTGGAGCCGTCCTGTAGCTGAGAAGGAGGAGGGGGTGAAGTCTCGAGAATTGTAGCAAGGATAGCACGTCCTTGGTCTCCAAATAGGGAAGGGGCTGCTCCCCGCAGCACCTTTACTGCACCTTTGGGGGAGGAGTTCCAGGGAGGAAGGAGAGTAGGTGCCTTAGATAGCTGTCTCAAGGTTGGCGGCGCTAGTTTGCAGCGGTGAAATGGATGGGAAGGCTTGGATCGACAGGTTAGTGATGTAGCGGTTTTGAGTCCGTTGGTAAGCCTGTGGACTCCAGTGTGTGTGTTTTATAGTGGAAAGTTTGAAGGACTCCCCAGGTAGTCTATTCCGGGATAATGCAGTGCAAAAGATTCATTCATTCTGGTAGCTAGTGTATGATAGAATTTCAGGCTGTGTTGCAGTATTCTGGGTCCTAAAGCCTTCTTGACTCCTAGGTTCACACAGATGACTGAATGTGTGCAGTTGGCAGGAATCATCTTATGTTCTTTAAGTTGATGCCAGTCTACATAACCTGGTGGGCAAAACTAGGATGGCTACTGAAGGGAGAGACTGCGTGGACTGTTCGTTCAGGTCTCTTGGATAGTTTGAAGTGTAAATTTTGGTGGACTTCAGTCTTAGAAACGAAAGTTGTTCGGGACCTTGTTAACCAGTGTATACTGTTCAAGTGTTAAAGAGCGTTTGCAGTTGGAAAACATTTCTACAAAAGTCTTTATTAAAATGAATAGAAATATAAAACTGAAGTTTTTGAAATTTGTTACTTTTGTTGAGACGGAGACTTGGATTTGATGGAACTTGTGTCTGGACCTTTTTCTAAGGCTATTAAAAATTGGAAGAACTGTTCACATAACTTTCCTAAGGTAATTGTTGAAGGAAATGAAATGTTTGTGTTTAGATGAATTCACAAGGCTTAGTGTGTATTGGATAGTTTATCAAAATATGTTACATTTTTATATCGACTTATGCTTGATTAAATGTTGGTCACTGTGGGTTGTAATGTATTATTTTAATTTTATGTTCAGATCTGTCAGGTGAATATGTGGGCGCATTAGAAACAACTGGCCGTTATTGTTCTAGACAGAAATACACGTTAGGCTTTTTTTACTCTCTTGTGACATGTTGAATGTTTTGATTGACTGCCTATTGAAAGTTTTGGACTTCTTGGTACTATTTTTGGGTGTAAAACTTCATATTTTACTTTCGTTTTATACTGTGGCCAAGATACTAGAATCCATGCTAGAATTGATAGTCATATTCCAGTTTGCAGAAAGCCACTCCACTGTTTGATTTGTGGAGGTCTGGTGGTTTTTTGTTCGTTCCTCATTGAAGATACGATCTTGTTAGATAGGTTAGGCTGCCATTGAACTATTTAGTAAGCCCCCGGAGTCACTGGGATAATAGTTGGCTAGCAATATTTAATTTGAATAAATGATTTCTTCTGAAAATGTTGTTAGTAATTGGTTGCACAATGTGTACTTTTAGAAATCTCTCTAAAATGGAGAATACAGTTTAAACCCTAAAGCCTAGTCTATTTTTTTTTCAATTGTATGGGTGTTCTGTCTACATGTATGTCTTGTTTCATGTTTATGCCTCGTGACATCAGAGGCCATAAGAGGGTGTCAGATCCCCTGGAACTGGAGTTATAGATGGTTGGGAGCTGCCATGTGGGTCCTGGGAATTGACCTGGGTGGAAGAGCAGCTAGTGATTTAACCACTGAGCAGTCTCACCAGTTCTAGTCTCCATTTTCTTAGTGAATAAAACTCATAAAAATGAATACTTGCTAAAAGTTTTAGGTTAGACTACACAGAAAAATAATTTCACTTGAAGTTCTAGTAGTTTCCCTACCAACCACCTATGGACCCTCTGGTTTGCAGAGTTTTTAAGTTCAAAGTCATAGTGAAAGTAGATGTGGTTAGTTAGGCTTGAAGCAATATTTTTGTTTTGAAGTATAAATGAATTAAAAAGGACATTTTTGTTGGTATCAGTAATAACAATATTAAAATCTTTTTGGTAGGAGGGGTGTTTTATTTCAAATGTCTTGATTTACTACTTCCTCTGAGTACTAAATGGAAAGTTAATGTGAAATTTCAGTATTATACATTTTTATCAGTGTCAGAAGAATGTATTCATAAGAATGGTCCCAGGATCTGAAATGTGTTTTATTTGGTGATGGGGGACAAACTCAAGGGGATGAAGTGTGGTTTCATGATGACTCTGATGCGATTACACTGCTGAAAACATTGTGCCTGTTGCAATAGAAACTTTGTTGCTGGTCTCTGAGGTGAACATTTAAGGGTTGCTGGGATTTTTTTGCATCTGAAGTATGTATCTCTGCTTTACCTGATTCCTGTAAAGAGTGATGCCTGGACAAAGTGGAACTCACTTCTCTGTGTTGGTTACCAAGAAGAGTGGAAAAGCTGGAGTTGAGTTCATACCTTTTCTTTGTAATGAAAGGGTTTATTGAGGACATTTGTTTACCTTGGAGTTTCCAATAATCAGAATGGCTGGTAACTAAAGTCTATCTTGTCATAATATGCAAGTACTTATAATTTATGTTTGTATCTAGTATCTGTTGTATAATGTTAGGAAATGAGGACTGGGGATTTAGCTCAGTGGTAGAGCGCTTGTCTAGCAAGTGCAAGGCCCTGGGTTCGGTCCTCAGCTCAAAAAAAGGGAAATGAAATGGAAAATAGATAAACAAGCTTGTTGTTTTAGTCTTTTGAACTATATCAATGGATCTGTGGCAAACCAGGGTCAATTTTCTCCTTTCCTGTCCCTGTACTTTATATATAGATACAATGTGCATGTTTATAAGAGTCTTTGTGTAGTCCAGTCCAACTTCTGACTCTCAGTCTTCTCCCTCTGCTTCCTAAGTGAGCATTGCATGTACACATTGTCTAGCTACAATACCTGTTTTTATTTATCTTTTTGAGACAGGGTCTCACTGTGTGGCCCTGGCTGTCCTGGAACTCCTGTAGACAAGGCCGGCCCCGAACTCCAGAGATCCACCTGGCTCTGTCTCCGAGCTTTGGGATTAAAGGCGCGTACCACCACATATGGCTCAATACTTTTTGTTTTGTTTTTTTTGCATAGAACTATTTCACTCGTGTCCTTCCAAAGTTCACCAGAGCTTCAGGTGAGTGGAATAGATTTTTTTTAGTTTGGGATCCTGTATTCAATTAGATACTAGCTGATATTTTAGCACACAGGAATAAGCAGGCTCTTGGAAAACAGGGCTCCTTCTGTTGTTTGTGGTCTTGGGGCTGGAGAGAAGGCTCAGCAGTTAATATATTCTTCCAGAAGACCAGGGTTCAGTTCCCAGAACTTACATGGCAACCCAGATCCATCTGTACCACCAGTTCCAGGGACTATGACACACTCCCAGTACTTTGTGCATGTGGTGTAGGCATGTAGGTAGAATATGCACACACATAAAGGAATAGAAATACTTTTTGAACTGATAAAAATGACTGGTCTGTACAGGGTGAGGAGTTGAAACGAAAGTGCTGTAGTTTGCAGTTTCCATTTGGCTCCTTGTGAAAGAAGAGCTGAAGTGCTGGTACCTAGCCCTGATGTGTACAGTTCTCCTTGGTAGGGGGGGTGCTTCAGATGGCATTTCTTGTGTGGGAATTGATTCTGTACTGTAAGTTGAACAGAAATTGACCGACACATTTGCTGAGATCAGCTGGGCTTTCAACATTCCTTGATGTAATAAGAATTTCCCTTATTGTTAATTACTTGGAACCTTGTATATATAGGGAGTTCCCTTTGGGCCTAACTGCTGACCTAAACTTCTCCATCTCAGAGTTGATGTGGGATGTCTTGTGTCTGAAAGGAAAGAAAAGCGTTAGGAACCTCATTTCCCTAATACGTGGGAGATAAGCTCCAGGCCCATACCCTGTGTGTTTTGTTCCTACCTTTTTTTAAAGGTTCATGTACTTATGTGTACAGTGTTATGCCTGCAGGCCAGAAGAGGGCGCCAGATCTCATGGATAGTTGTGAGCCACCCTGTGGTTGCTGGGAATTGAACTTAGGCAGGACCTCTGGGAGAGCAGCCAGTGCTCTTAACCACTGACCCATCTCTCCAGCCCCTCCTGCTTTGTTTTTTTGGATACAAGATTCTCATTATATCCTGCTATACCAGATATTTTGAATTAGTCTCCAATAGGTGCCAGATGTTTAGCAAAAAACAAAAACAAAAACTAGAAAATTACCCTGGTTTTGTAGCTCTTAGGGTTGAGCCTTTATGCAGTGAAAGATAAGTATTGTCATAATTGTTCTTGTTGCTTTATTTGAAGCAAACTGTGTTTTGTATTTCCCTAGTTGTAGAAACTGCTAGGTACAGCTTTTGGTTTTGTATTTTTTTGAGACAGGTTTCTCTGTATAACCCTGGGTGTCCTGGAACTCACTCGTAAAACAGGTTGGCCTCAAACTCAGAGATCTGCCTGCCTCATTCTCCCAAATGCTGAGATCAAAGATATATGCCACCACACCTGGCTTATATACAACTTTTAAATGAAGAGTTTAATTAGGATCTGTGAGATGGCAGTGAGTAAAGGTACTTAATGTCAATCTTGACCACCTCATTTTAATCTCAAAGACCCATATAGAAGGAAAGAATTGACTCCCAAAAGTTGTTCTCTGACCTTTACACACATGGGCTGTGGTTTTTCTTTTTTTTCTAAGACAGGGTTTCTTTGTCTAACAATCCTGGCTATCTTGGAACTCTGGTTTGTAGACCAGACTGGCCTGGAACTCATAGAGATCCACCTGCCTCTGCTTCCTGAGTGCTGGGATTAAAGGTGTGCACCACCACTGACTGGAGGCTGTGGCTTTTCTGACACACACAAATACAGGAAGGAAATAAATGTAATTAAATGAAGAGTTTTAAAAAATGTACAGCTGGCTAGGTTGTTCAGAAGGTAAAAGGCTCTTGCCACACAAGTCTGATGACCCGAATTTGGTCCCTGGAACCCACGTAAAGGTAGAAGGAAAGACTCAATTCCATAGAGTTGTTCTCTTACCTCCACACAGTTCTGTGTGTCACTTGTGCACACACACATATCATATACATGTACACAGTGATTTGACAAAGACTTACATTCAGTTAGGATCGATTTGTGCAGCATGCTAAAGATTAATATACTCTAGAATTTTAAAAGCTTGGCCTTTTTTTTTTTTTTTGGCAAAACTCACTGTTGTGTAATTAATATTTTAGGTTGCTAGAAAATGTTTGCTTTGTCCTTGCACAAGTTTAGAATAACATGATTTTTAAAATTTGTTTTATTTTTTTGGTGATTAAAAATTATTACTGTGGCTTACTTGATTCAAGGAATTTTAATAATGAGTATCATTCAGATAAGTAGTTTTATTGGTAATCTTAGTACCAGAGAGTGGCAGGGTTTTCTCATTCTCTGAAGTTAAAGATTGGTGTTTGACCTTGGTTCAGTGTGTGGAAGCATGAGGACCCTCAGAGTCCATGTAAAGGAAAAAGAGGTAGTGACATCTGTAATCTCAGTGTTCTTATGGGGAGATAGGTGGTAGAGACAGAGTCCTGGGAAATTCACAGGCCAGCTAGCCTGATGTATTACAGCAGAAAAAGAAAAGAAGCCCTTTCTCAAGGTAGAAGGCAAGTACTGGAACCCAAGATCCTCTTCTGACTTCCACAAGAACACAGATCCCCATCTCCACCCCCTCCCCCCAAGACAGGGTTTCTCTTTGTAGACCAGGCTGGCCTCAAACTCACAGAGATCCACATGCCTCTGCCTTCCAACTGCTGGATTAAAGGTGTGCGTCACCACCGCCTGACACATTTTTTTTAAAATCACTATTTTAAAAAGTGGTGCCTATATGTGCCTATAATGCCAGCATGGGCTATAGTGTGAGACCTTCTCCCAAAACAAACTTTGAGTGGGTCTTGGCGGCATGTACCTGTCTGTAATCTATCTAGCACTTGGGGAGTGGAGACAGGAGGATCAGTACTTAAGGCCAGTTTCAGTTACTGAGTTTGAGAATAGGTTGGACTGCCTGAGACTTGTCCTCAAAACAAAAACAACTAGTGTATTTGAGCTAGAAGGATTTCCAGCCTGATTTTTCTTGTAATAAAATAGATTTTATTTTTGATTTATTTACTTATTGGGTATACAGTGTTCTGCCTTCATGTATCCCTGCAGGCCAGAAGAGGGCACCAGATCTCATTACAGATGGTTGTGAGCCACCATGTGGTTGCTGGGAATTGAACTCAAGCCCTCTGTAAGAGCATTCAGTGCTCTTAACCTCTGAACCATCTCTCCAGCCCCTTCAGCCAGATTTAAAAAATATAATAGGGCTGGTAAGATGACTTAGTTCCAAGCCAGATGGTCTGATTTCCAGCTAACTTCCACATGCATTCTGTGGCATGTACACTTCTTTACACACACACACACACACACACACACACACACACACACACACACACACGTCCATACAGTAAAATGTTGAGTTGAGGATAGAGCTCAGTGGTAGACGGCGTGCCTAAAATATATTAGGCTTATATTCAATCTGGGACTGCTTGTAGCCCTCCTCCCAAAAAAGGTTAAAAATTAAAAGTACACTTTAAAATGACCTTTTAAATATAATTAGAGGGGCTGAAGAGAGGGCTCAGCAGTTAAGAGCACTGGCTGCTCTTTTAGAGGACCTGTCTTTGAATCCCAGCACCCGAATAGCGGCTTACAACTGTGTCTAACACCAGTCTCAGGGAATCTGAAGCCGCCTTCTGGCCTCTGGGCATTCACATGGTGCACAGACATAAATACAGAATATACCCGTACATATAAAAAAATTAAATAAAAAATAGTCATTTGGTTGTGAATTGTTAATAACTGGTTTGGAAGGAATTACTCTGAAAGATAAGTACCCTGCTACCCAGTTTGTGCTTGGGAAGTATTACTATATACTAAGACATTTGCTGGAGAAATATTTTGCTTTTGAGACAAGGATTTGCTGTTGGACTCGTTTGGACTTAGAACTAAGTATGCAGCCCAGGTTAGTCTCAGACTTAAGTAGTATTTCAGCTCCTGCTCTTGATACTGAGGTTACAGATATGCTTTAGGTGGCTTTTTAAACACATTTTTTTGAATTCTGTTAAAAGAAATCTCAGTATGTTGAATATAGTGGAATTAGTGCTGCTTAGAGATAACTTGCATTTCAGTTGTATTGTGACCTGTGATATTTTGATGCAAAAGTAATATATTTGAAAGAGTAATTGCAGTGGTTTCCGTGAGTATCCCTGACTCGATGACAGTTTGTCCAGGAATTGTTATTGTGCAGAATTGTTTTTCATCAGAAGTTTGGTGAGAATTTAGGAAAATAAGTTGAGGTTGGACATGTTAATAGACTTCTACGGAATTTTCTGGCTTGTATAAACATTAAGTGATAAAAAGCAATTAACATCTGAAGCTGAGCTTTAGTACTGTTTTTACATTTATTTTTTGACTATATGGCATATTCTTTATGCAAGTACCTGATGGCGTATTCTTGATAGAATGGTTCTCAGACTTGAAGGCAGTTAAATATGTGTGGGATTTTGGTATCTCTTTCCTTAAAAAAACAACAAAACTATGCATTCTTATGAAGTGCTCCGCTGGTTTCAGACTCTTCTTCGTAATGTACAGTTCAGTGTGGCCTGTGCCTGTTGTTTCCTGCATTGATTTTTGCCTCCATTTATTCTCTATTGCAGTCTAAAAGTTGGTTTTAATTGGTTGCCCACAGGATTGACTTGGCCTCTACCTCTTAAGAAAATACATCTCTTGTTTTACAAGGTAAGAGATTTTGATAGAAGGTTTATTTTTATACAAAATAAAGTGAGATACCTTATTAAGTAAGAAAGTAGATGTAGTAATGTGCGTGCGTGTGAGAGAAGCATGTCTGAGGGGTAGGGTGGGATGAACAGTTGCTTTCTTTGAGAGTCTGTGGTATTTATATGGATATATTTCTTATTGTTAGGTAGTGAGCATTATAGACGGATGGTAGATTCCAGTGCTGCTTGGTATGGTTATTTATATTTACTAGAAATACAACTGTAAATGTTAGGTAATAGTTTGTGGAGTATGAATTTTCACCTTAGCAATTGAATTGAACCTTTTGTTGAAGGGAAAAGCCAGACTCAAGGTAGGTTAGTAGCAGAATGACAGATGTCATTTCATATGTTTCAAAACCTGACAGTATTTCTTGTCAGATAGCTTTAGGAGCAAGTCTTGTACTCTGCTTGGTTTAATTCTCCAGCCCTTTTCCAGCTGGCAATCTTAGTCAGGGTATTAATAATCAGAATGTTTTCGTGGGTGCCTTGTACCAACTTTCAGTAAATCTCTTAACAGTATGGTTTAGAAACTTACTGTGAATGCCATTTAGGCTTGTGTTTAATCTCTGTTCTTGGGACCATTTCAAGTTCTCATTCTTCAGTTACAAACTGAAGTGTGTATCTTGTTCTCAGGTTGGAATACCTGGCTTACCTGTATGTTTCCCCCATAGAAAGCGATGGGACCTTTTTGAATATGAACAGGTGCCATCACAATTTGCACTTAAACATGTTTCAGATTCATTAAGGAATGAGAATTTGACTCAGTTATTTGGAAGTATTCTGATAAACTTTCATATTGTCTGCTAAATAGAAAACTGAGAGTCTATTGGTGATGATCTTTCTTTCTTTCTTTCTTTTTTTTTTTCCAGTTGTGTGTGTGTGCTTTGTGAGTGCTGGTTGGTGCTAGCAGTGACACACATGTGGAAGTCATAGGGCAGCTTGGGAGAGTCAATTGTCTGTTTCTACCATGTAGATCCCAGGGAGCCAACTCAGGTTGTTACTACCTGAGCCAGCTTACCAGCCCTCTTGTTGACTCTTTAGTTCATATCTGAAAAGCTTTACTCACCCACTCCCTCTGTTTTTAGTGTTTTATGATGGTCTTACAAATATTTTCTATTTGCTAGTCCATCATTCCTGATTAAATTTGAAGATTACTTTTATCTTTGTGTATAATTGTGTGAGAAAAACTATGAAGGAGTAGGGGATATAAGTCAGATGGTAGAGTGTTTGCTTAGCAAGTACAACTTGACTCAGTCCCCAGTATCACATAAACTGGGTATCAGGTAGCACATCCCAGCACTAGAGAGGTAAAGGCAAGAGGATCCAGAAGCTTAGGGTCATCAGACTATAATAGAATGTGATTTTAAATATACCATTTGGTTATGTTTGACTTTTAAAAAAAATTTCTTCAGGTATAGTAAACAGCGAGGTGGGGTTTTGTTTTTGTTTTTGGCTGCTCAAAAAGTGTTAAAATAGAACATATAGCCAGGAATGGTGGTATGCCTTTTAATGCCAGCACTCAGGAGGGAGAGCAGAGACAGATGGATCTCTCTGTGTTTGAGGACAGCCTCTTCTCCCTAGGTAGATATCTGAGGACAGCCTCTTCTCCCTAGGTAGATATCTGTCTGCCTCTGACTCCTGGATGCTGGGATTAAAGGTGTAGGCCACCACAGCCAAATTTGTCTGCCTCTGCCTCCCAAGTGCTGCCCTATTACTATTATTAAAGAATTATTTTATGTATATGAGTATTTTGCTATGTATATCTGTGTAATGCATGCGCCTGGTGCTCATGGAGGACAAAAGCAAGCATCAGACCTCCTGAACTGAGTCAAAGGTGGTTGTGAGCTACTAGGAGGGTGCTGGGCCTCAGTGTATCTGCAAGAGCAGTGAACACTTTTAGCTGCTGAGCCGTTGCTCCAGCGGAACCCTATTATTATTAGTTTACAATTATTTATTTGTGTGTGCGTGCGTGTGACTGAGGTGATTCTCTTAACTGTGTGGATCCTAGGGAAGGAACTCAAGCTGAGCCATCTCACTGAGCCCCCCTCCCCACCTCCTTTTATTTATTTTTGAGATAGGTTTTTGCTGTATAAGGAGATCAGTGAGCAACCAGAGATTCAGTAGGAATTAAATTGAGTTAGAGGTCCTAATAGTAAATTATACATTAATGTGTATAATCTGTGGTGTTGCTCTTGGATTCAAGATCCTCCTGCCTCAACCTCACAGTACTAGGATAATTGACATTCACCACCATACTGAGCTTTTGTGGAATTGGGGTGGTCCTAGAGCTTTATGAGTGCCAGGCAGACATTCTACTAACTGATCTATTTTGTTTATTTCTTTGAAACTATGAAGCCCTCACTGGCCTGGAACTCGGTGTAGAGCAGCATGGCTTCAAATTCAGAAATCTACCTCTCAAGTGCTGGGATTAAAGGGAGTTCTACCATGTCTGGCCCAAGTTGATTTTTGTTTGTTTTAAAAAAAAAAAATTTAATGCAAAATTAGGTAGAGTCACTAGACCTGAGTTTTGGTTAAATAGCCATGGTGAATAGTGGTGTGATAGGTTCCACTTTAGGGTGATAATTACAGGGTTAACTCAGATTTTGGCTATTCTGTTTAGTATTTCTTTGGGTTCTTTTGTTTGTTTGTTTTTTGAGACAGGGTTTCTCTGTAGCTTTGGAGGCTGTCCTGGAACTCGTTTTGTAGACCCCAGGCTGGCCTCGAACTCACAGAGATTCACCTGCCTCTGCCTCCTGAGTGTTGGAATTACAGGTGTGCGCCACCACCGCCCGGCTCTTTTTTCTTTTTTTAAAGATTTATTATGTATACAGTGTTCTGCCTGCATGCCAGAAGAGGGCGCCACATCTCATTACAGATGATTGTGAGCCACCATGTGGTTGCTGGGAATTGAACTCAGGACCTCAGGAAGTACAGCTAGTGCTCTTAACCGCTGAGCCATCTCTCCGGCCCCTTCTTTGGGTTCTTAATATGCTTATAGTAAACCTAGAAAGAGAAAGAGTGTGTGCATGTGGTTGCTGGGAATTGAACTCAGGACCTCAGGAAGAACAGCTAATGCTCTTAACCGCTGAGCCATCTCTCCGGCCCCTTCTTTGGGTTCTTAATATGCTTATAGTAAACCCAGAAAGAGAAAGAGTGTGTGCATGCATGTGTGTGTGTGTAAACGTGCACATATATATAAGCTGTGTCTACAGGCAAAGGCTGAGAGAGGATGTCAGGCACTTCATTGGAAATAGGCTGACAGTTTCAGATGTATGCATCCACACCCATGTGGATGCAGGGAGAGAACTCATGTTCTTACAGTTGTCCATACAGCAAGTGCTCTTATCCCCCTGAATCATCTCTGCAGCTCAAGATATTCTTTTGTTTTAATAAAATTATAAAATAAATGGAAATTTTTACTACAAAATAGGGAATCTGTTACTATTTGAGATTTCTGGTGCTAAGGATTGTACTCAGGGTCTTGTAAATGCTTTCACATTTGAGAAACAAACTTACTTTATTGTTAGGTATTTGTAATCCAGGAACATTCCAGTTTTTTTGTTTTTGTTTTTGTTTTTCTTTGAGATTGAGCCTTATAAGCTATCACTCCAATAACTATGAAATTGTAAAGTTTAAAAGGAAGATGTTAAGTCAGTTTTAAATATTAATTTTGATGCATCTTTTGCATAGATTTCCCCCTATAGATTTGTATGCATTTCTTTTAAATCTCACAGAGGGTTTAGTGCTCTGAATGATGTTTATGGTAACTTTATTATCCTATAGTTTTTCTTGAATCTTTTGAATCTTGGACTGAACTTCTTTATAATTGATTCCAGAATTAAAGCCTTTGGAAGTTGGAATTGTTCAGATATTTGAATGATCTAAATTAAAGACATTGTGATAGCTTGAGGGATAATATGGTAGCTGGTCATTCTTGCAACTAACAACTTGGTATAATAAAAGGAGTCTGACATGGCCGTTGCCTTTTCTCATCTGCAGGTGTGTGTGGTTTCAGCGCAGCATGGCTGTGGTCATCCGTTTGCAAGGTCTCCCAATTGTGGCGGGGACCATGGACATTCGCCACTTCTTCTCTGGATTGACCATCCCTGATGGGGGCGTGCATATTGTAGGGGGTGAACTGGGTGAGGCTTTCATCGTTTTTGCCACTGATGAAGATGCAAGGCTTGGTATGATGCGCACAGGTGGTACAATTAAAGGGTCAAAAGTAACACTATTATTGAGTAGTAAAACAGAAATGCAGAATATGATTGAACTGAGTCGTAGGCGTTTTGAAACTGCCAACTTAGACATACCACCAGCAAATGCTAGTAGATCAGGACCACCACCTAGCTCAGGGATGAGCAGCAGGGTAAACTTGCCGGCAACAGTACCCAACTTTAATAATCCTTCGCCAAGTGTAGTTACTGCTACTACTTCTGTTCATGAGAGCAACAAAAACATACAGACATTTTCCACAGCCAGCGTAGGAACTGCTCCTCCAAGTGTGGGGACTTCGTTTGGGAGTCCAACATTCAGCTCGACCATTCCAAGTACAGCTTCTCCAATGAACACAGTCCCACCACCACCAATTCCTCCAATCCCAGCGATGCCATCTTTGCCACCGCTGCCATCCATTCCCCCAATACCAGTTCCTCCTCCAGTACCAACATTGCCTCCTGTGCCTCCTGTTCCCCCCATTCCCCCAGTCCCTTCTGTGCCACCTATGACCCCATTGCCACCCATGTCAGGCATGCCACCCTTGAATCCACCACCTGTGGCACCTCTCCCCGCTGGAATGAATGGCTCTGGAGCACCTATGAGTCTGAACAATAATCTGAACCCTGTGTTTCTGGGTCCATTAAATCCTGTTAACCCTATCCAGATGAACTCTCAAAGCAGCGTGAAGTCACTTCCCATCAACCCTGATGATCTGTATGTGAGTGTGCATGGAATGCCCTTTTCAGCAATGGAAAATGATGTCAGAGAGTTTTTCCATGGGCTCCGAGTTGATGCAGTGCATTTGCTAAAAGATCATGTAGGTCGAAATAATGGGAATGGATTGGTTAAGTTTCTCTCCCCTCAAGATACATTTGAAGCTTTGAAACGGAATAGAATGCTGATGATTCAACGCTATGTGGAAGTCAGTCCTGCCACAGAGAGACAGTGGGTAGCTGCTGGAGGTCATATCACTTTTAAACAAAGTATGGGGTCTTCTGGACAAGCCCACCCCCCTCCTCAGACACTTCCAAGGTCAAAATCGCCCAGTGGGCAGAAAAGGTCACGGTCAAGATCACCACATGAGGCTGGTTTTTGTGTTTACTTAAAAGGGCTACCATTTGAAGCAGAAAACAAACATGTCATTGATTTTTTTAAGAAGTTGGATATTGTGGAAGATAGTATTTATATAGCTTATGGACCCAATGGGAAAGCAACTGGTGAAGGTTTTGTAGAATTCAGGAATGATGCTGACTATAAGGCTGCTCTGTGCCGTCACAAACAATACATGGGCAATCGCTTTATTCAAGTCCATCCAATTACTAAGAAAGGTATGCTAGAAAAGATAGATATGATTCGAAAACGACTTCAGAACTTGAGCTATGACCAGAGAGAAATGGTGTTAAATCCAGAGGGGGATGTCAGCTCTGCCAAAGTCTGTGCCCATATAACAAACATTCCATTCAGCATCACCAAGATGGACATTCTTCAGTTCCTAGAAGGAATCCCAGTGGATGAGAATGCTGTACATGTGCTTGTTGATAACAATGGGCAAGGTCTAGGGCAGGCGTTGGTTCAGTTTAAAACTGAAGATGATGCACGTAAATCTGAACACTTACACCGTAAAAAGCTGAATGGGAGAGAAGCTTTTGTTCATATAGTTACCTTAGAAGACATGCGGGAGATTGAGAAAAATCCCCCAGCCCAAGGAAAAAAGGGCTTAAAGATACCTGTTCCAGGTAATCCTGCAGTGCCAGTGATGCCTAGTGCAGGGATGCCCACTGCTGGAATTCCCACTGCTGGAATACCCGGTGCTGGGATGCCTGGTGCCGGAATGCCTGCTGCTGGAATGCACAGTGCTGGTATGCCTGCTGCTGGAATGCCTGGTGCTGCCATGCCCAGCGCCGGAATGCCTGGTGCTGGGATGCCCGGTGCCGGGATGCCCGGTGCAGGGATGCCTGGTGCCGGAATGCCTGGTGCAGGAATGCCCGGTGCCGGAATACCTGGTGCCGGAATGGCTGGTGCCGGAATACCTGGTCCTGCAATGCCTGGTCCAGCAATACCTGGTCCTGCAATGCCTGGTCCTACAATACCCGGTCCTGCAATACCCGGTCCCGCAATACCTGGTCCCGCAATACCTGGTCCCGCAATACCTGGTGCTGGCATCCCCACTGCAGGAGGAGAGGAGCATGTCTTCTTGACTGTAGGATCGAAGGAGGCCAATAATGGGCCGCCATTTAACTTCCCTGGTAATTTTGGTGGCCCGAATGCGTTTGGGCCACCACTTCCCCCTCCAGGATTAGGGGGTGCCTTTGGTGATGTTAGACCTGTTATGCCTTCAGTTGGAAACAGTGGTTTGCCTGGCCTAGGACTGGAAGTTCCAGGTTTTGGAGGTGCACCAAATAATTTAAGTGGGCCCTCAGGATTTGGGGGAATCCCTCAGAATTTTGGAAATGGCCCTGGTAGTTTAAGTGCTCCTCCTGGTTTTGGGAGTGGACCCCCTGGTCTTGGAAGTGTTCCTGGGCATTTGAGTGGGCCTCCAGCCTTTGGGCCTGGGCCCGGGCCTGGCCCAATACATATTGGGGGTCCTCCTGGCTTTGGAGCTAGCTCTGGAAAACCAGGACCTACAATAATTAAGGTGCAGAACATGCCCTTTACTGTATCTATTGATGAAATTTTAGATTTCTTTTATGGTTATCAGGTAATCCCAGGTTCAGTATGTTTAAAATACAATGAGAAAGGTATGCCTACAGGTGAAGCCATGGTGGCCTTTGAATCTCGGGATGAAGCCACGGCTGCTGTCATTGACTTAAATGATAGGCCAATAGGTTCAAGAAAGGTGAAGCTCGTTTTAGGGTAGCTGTTCACATCAGTTCTTTATAGGCTATATTTTCATGTTGCTGTGATTAATGCATCCAGATTGTTTTCCTAGTATTTCCAGGTTAGAACCTGTGGATTGTTTCAATTGCAGATAGATTGGTTTCTATAACACAGAGCATTGGTTGGCTGTTTACAACTCACAGAATAAACATTGCAATTTGTTACAGTAAAGCTTATCTGGAGAGAACACAAAAATAATTTTGGCATACCAGTAGGTAGAAACCATTTCTAAAACTCGATCATATATATAAAGCTTATCAAGGAATCTAGATTGGCTTTCTTTTATACCACGTGGGATGAAGAAAATAGAAACATGGGTAGAGCTCTCGTGGAGGGTGCTCTTGCCAGTTGCTGACAATTAGAAGTTGGCTACTTTTGCAATTTGATTTAAAGTTGGACATACTTGCTTTGTTTTAGGGTCAAAGCTTTGTCTAAAACCTTCATTTTTCTTTTAAAATTGAATAAAGTCTCTGTATCTGGATTCATTGTATGTACCTTTATTGCTTCTTGAGGGTTCTTGCTGTATAGACAGTCCTGCTTAAGATGTTGCCGCTTTATTTGCTTAATTGACTCACTTGTAATGGGTACAACTATTTTGTTGGTTTTTAATTAATTTCTAATATAAAAACTCCACACTTGGTTTGTGCTATATAACCCTGAACTTTGATTTCTAATGTCACACTTACGACTGTGTGGAATGACTTTTACCATAAAAATAAACTATGGAGTCCTCTACTGGCCTTTTTTGGTTTGACTGCCAAGTTTTATTAGTTTAGTGAGTTTAAAATTGTTAACATTGTTTGGATGGCAATGAAAACCAGAAACCACTTTAGTAATCAGTGTTTAGGTGTTTGATTTGAAGTCCTTTCTGTGATGGACTAATCTAGCAAATTGCTTTTGTCCCAATTTAGGTGACATTTTGGTGCAAAGGAATCCATAAGAAAGAGCATTCTATCTTGGAATTTAAAACTGAAGTTGAAATTGGTAGTTTTGTTAGCAGTAGTGTTGCAGAATGTAAGATCCCTAAGTTGGACTATAGGTTGATGTGCGTTTAATTCTGTTAACTTGGAGGCTTTTCGGTGTAGTTGTTGATCACGAGCCTGTTCACAAATACTCTTTATGCAGAGTCTGAGTACAGCTAGCAGAGGAGAATTGAGATCACTCCTGCCTTTCTATACTCTTTCCTTTTGGCAATTAGGGCACCACAGTAGAGGGCCACATAGACTTTGGCTAAATGTCCTTTTCATAAAAGTATTTGGTTTATCACATCTTATTCACTGACACTTAAGTCTCTGTCTAGTGTTTGTTTCTCATTTATAAATGCTTGAAAGCTGTTTCACATTAGCATAACATACAGAATTGGAGATTAATGAATAATCATGGGAAATAAATTTTATCTTTCACATGATCTTGCTTTCGTTTGAAACACACCAACATTATTTACAAGTCTGCATTTACTTTTAAAAGAGGCATTTCTTGTATATACTTATATTTGTATATATGTGTATATATGTAAATATACACATATATACATGTATATGCGCACAAACATGTATGTCTATACGTAGTGCCTTTTTGGTGTTCTAAGGCAGTGGAACACTGATACAGTTTCGTCGTGTAATTCTAGAGTTAAGAGTGGCAGCAGTTTCTTGTGTGATGGAGTTTGGAAAGCCTATTCACTACTACAGTCTTGGAGGGTTGATAGTATGGAGTTTTTGTTTAGGATTGCGCAGACTTTGAAAAGAAGTGGCTGCATTGTGAATCATTTCGTAACTCACAGATACAATTTGCTTGACAGATACTGCCTCAAAAAGCAATATGTTTATATGTGATGTTTTTTAAGTGATCATTTCTCATTCCAAAGACAATGTGAACACTTCAGAACTACCTGGGCATCTTATTTCAACTGCAGGCTATTTTGCTCATTGGAAAGCTATCTTTATTTTAGAAAAATTGGATGTTGAAAGGTGAAAATCTTTTCTCCTTTCTCACAATTTATTTTGGTTGTATATTCCTACACTCATTAAATAATTCATACACTCAATTACAACTATTTTGTGATTTCTACGTCTTAGATAAATGCTAAAAAGAAGAACTTGAATCTCACTGTTCATTAAATAAATTAAGAAAATAGTGTTGGTGTAGAAATCAGAGAGAATTGTGTTTTGCGTTCCCTTGGATCACAACAGTGCTTGTTGTGAAATGTAATTAAATGCTCTGCCCCCTGGAACTTCAGTTTTTGTATATCTGAGATTATTAACAGACTTAACTGCTAAGTATATTGTTTTATTTTGTTCTGGGCATTGAAGGTTTAGTTTTTGTTTTAATAACCATGAAATTGTGTTCAATGAAACTATTCATACCTCTCGACAGACAAATTTTCTCCAGAACTAGGTTTGGTATGGATTTGAATTTACATGATTCTTTTCATTTGTATGGCATGAAGGCTTTGTAAAGCGTTGATGCTTAAAGAGTGTTTGTAAACACTATCAAGGTATTCTCAATTTCATGTGTAAACTTTATTGTCTGTTTTCGGTGACTTTGACATTAATGGAAGAGAATCTTTTTCATTAGGTTTAATTTGTTTTCTCCTGAGTTTTTATTGGTGTTTATTTTTCTTTTGCTTTTAAAGGATTAGTAAAACCTACAAATGTATTTTATAAATAAGCAAATTTGTAAATTTTCTTGAACTTCAGCGACAGATTTAGTTCATAAGCATAATTTGGAGGTGTTTTCTGTGATAATACTAGTTTGGATGTACAATTATTAGTGGCTGTTTTGGGTTTTGTTTTAATGCAACAGTGTTAAGTGAAATGTAGTTCCTGCATTAGGAAATGTCAAATCTACAGATAGTAATATTCAGTGTAGTTAAGGTCAGTCTTGACCCGCTTGATGAAAATCTAGGAGTATGTACATAGATGGAAGTAAGCAAGCATATACAGTTTCGGGGGAAATGGTCACCTTGCACAAAAATAAGGAAACACTAAAGCTTACTCAATCCATTTTGCTGGATTCTGTGATTGTACAAGTGTGTGAAAATAAAATGCACTCAGTTTAAAGGCACTGGAAAAATGAGTGAAGAACATGTAAAATGACTCCTAGTCCATTTTGGGAGAAAGTTTCTGGCGGTGATCACTTTTCCCACTCACAATTGCCATGTGTAAATGATTTTCCTTCAGCTGTTTTATTGGCAGTTCTGTAGTCCAAACTTTAGAAACCCAGCACAGCTAAAAGGCTGTTGACAGTGTGACACATTGCCAGCACCTACTACTTTGGCACCATTAGCGGTTTTTTTGTTTATAAAGAAGAAGTCTTGGATACTGTTCAATAAACTTGTCACAAAATAAAGGCTGATGCTTTTAATGCTTTAACTGCACAAAAGTACGTCTTTGAGCTTAATACCACTTTTTGGGTTTTTTGTTTTTAACTCATGAAAATATTTATGCCTTTGGAAATGTGGATTTGGTGATTTTAGAGGTAAAAATTGTTGTGTATTCGTGTCTAATGCTGAAGTGTGGAAAGAAGAGGATGCCTTGGGATGGCAGGCAGGAAACTTGATTCTAGGGCAAATCTGTGGTATCTTCGTTTTCAGAATTTCATTTTATTGTGTGTGCTTTGCTAGCTAATGGCTTCGTTATGTGGATTTGGAAAACTTGAGTACCAGATACTCCTCCTCACCAGGAGTCTCCAAGGGGTCTGTGAACTCTCATTTTCAAATGCTGGTTGCAGTGGACAAGGGAAAAAGAAAGGCTTGGGGTAGACTCTTAATTTCACCTGCCTAAAGCTTGCTTTTGTATTCCTGTGTGGTGGGTTTGGTTAAGGTGGGAGCCAAAGCAGTTGCTGGTTCGTGACATCGCTCTTCTAGGTTCTTCCTTTCACATTTGTTCATCCTAGGGAAACTAGTAAAGAAAGTTGTCGTGGACTGCGATTTATTTTTTAAAAGGATGGGTTTGAGTTGCAAGAATTAGTGGGCTGTTCCCTACAAAGTTCTTGGGAAATGCTTTTAGTTCTTTCTTTATCACATAATAGTTTAGCTTTATTTGATTTTCCTGTTGTTTTAGTCTGAGCAGACAGTGTACCACTGAGCTACATGTGAGCTTAGACTAATACATTCCAGGTGGCAACTGAGTAGTTTTATTTATTACAGAGCTAGGGTCTCATTTATGTTGTCCATGCTAATTTAGATGGGTTTGAGTTCTTTACCCCATCAGCTTTTGGAGTAACTGGACAATAAGCATAGGCCACCTTGTCTGAGTCTTTTCAAAACTGATTCATGTTGAGTAAATATTTGAAAGATGACTTCAGTGGCATCAGCCCCCCCCCCACACACACACACAGAGTGTGGCCTTACCATCTGAAAGGGGTGGGCTCAGGAAAGGATCACTTCTATAATTCATTGTTTTCTGCTCTCTAGCATTTTACACAGAAAGCATATGTATACCCATCACTACTCTCCCCAAAATAGACTGTAGGGAATATGATAGGATCTAAATGTAGATCTTTTTTTTTTTTTTTTTTAAAGACAGGGTCTCACTGTGTATTCCTGGCTGTCCTGGAACTGTGGATTGTAGACCAGGCTGGTCTCGAACTCACAGAGATCCGCTTGCCTTTGCCCCCCAAATACTGGGATTAAAGGCACGTGCTACCACTCCCAGCTAAAGATTACATCTTTTTAGTATAAACTCTGAAAGCTCATGAAGGCTCACTGTAAGATAGTTTGAAGAGTACTATGGTAGCACATTTGCAGTAGGCATAGTTCTTGAAAAAGCCTTTTGTTTATAACAACATAAGCAAGTTCATCTATTAAATGCTAATTCTTAGTGTCCTCTTCTGGACTTTGTGGTATTTTGAGCTATGTTCTTTGTCTTGAGGGTCTCAAAAGCATCATTAAATTAGGTATGGCTCCTTTTCTGGATCAACATAAGCCACAATAAACAACCAAAGCAGCATACTGTAAATACACACTCTGCTACTGAAGAGTCCGGGAGAAATGACCCTGATGTAAACAGTCCAGCCTCAGATACAGGACAACACTTCAAAAATACTGAGGCTGTGTATTAGGGGAGAAAATCTCGTTAACCATGTCCTTGTATTTCTAGTGAGCCCCAAGGCCTCCCTCCATTGAAAGGTTAGGACATAAAATTTAGCAAATAAGTAGAGAAGTGGTGGTCTCCCCCTCCACCCCAACTCTGGCCTAGAGAACAATTTGTTTGAGTCTTTTCCTAGTCTGGAAGGAGGAAGAACAAGTACAGAGTATAGCAGCGGCCTAAATTCACCCCAGGAGGTCGCTGCCTGCTCTTGATGTTTCAGTCTCTGCTGCCACCACCACTTTTTTCCAGTCAGCTGGAAACCAGCGGATGAGTCTCAGTAGAGATAGTTGACTTGGAACTTTTGATTGCTAAGGGTAGTTACATGTGAGTCATATGAAACAAAAACCATATTGTGCTGTTAACTGTTTCACACTTAAAAGCTGGTCATTGTATATGCTTCTAATCCCAGCACTCTGAATCAGGCAGGGCTACACAGTGAGACCTTGTCTCCAGGGGGGAAAGAAAAGGATGGAGGAACACACATCAAACCATACAGCTGCTGGTTTCCTTATGTCTTGCTCCACTCTTGAGTTAGGCCTCCCTCCCCTACTTCACACTGTTAGCTTGCAAATGGGACAGGTGGCTGATAGAGTATCTCCCTTCAGCCGCGTGATCTATGGGACCAGCAATGTCCCTTGGCTATAGACTTGCTCAGGTGGCTATTGACTATACTAGCTCCCACTTTGCTGCTTTGGTGGGACTCAACTTCTGTTGATCTTCATACACTTATGTTTTCATGTAACTATAGCTTAGCCATAACTATATGTCCTAACATTTTTGTGCAGTGGTGTGTGCTGAGCACAACAGGACTTAATGGTGGGAAGGCAAGCAGAAAAATGCCTGTTTCTCAAGAGATTAGATTCTTACATTCTCACTCATAAGTGCTTAATTGTACTGAACTGAATGTACCACAGGAACTGTAAAGGCTTTCCTGGCCATTTGATGCAGATGGTCAGACAGTTAACACATGTGAAACTAGTTTGTGGTTACACTATAGTTTTCCAGACAGATGTTTAGAGAATAATCCTTAAGATCCTCCACATATCCCAACGAGGTGAATTGTTCCTGTGAGAAGTAGGAAAACATGCTCTATGAACAAAGATAGTTTACTTTTCCACAGGTGTTGGTTTGCTGTGCTCTTCAACTTCATGCACACTGGAGAGGCCATAATTTTTGACAGTGCCCTGGCCCTAGTGATGCTCAGGAAGATGGTCTGGTATTAACCTCACAACACCCCATATATAAAAGACACTGAATTTGTAAGTTGTAGCACGGGAAGATGGAGACAGAAATGACTTGAAGGTCACCTTTTCTGAGGTGACTTTTACCATACTATACTATAGTTTACTATACTATGTGCATTTGCTGTTTATATTTATCCCTTTAATGAAGTCCTATAAACATGGAGTCCCTCAAGTCCTCAGTTCCTGTTCCAGTGTTAGGGAGGTTGTGGTGGGTGGGTGTAGACTTCCTTTGCATCTGTGTATAAGGCTAGTAGGTAGAGGCCATGGAGAAGAGGCCATGGAGACACAATGAGGGACTGTCATGGCTATCTTGATCTAAGATTGGACAGAGAAGTCCCCTTTGGCCCCATCAGGTCTTGTGACCTATGTCCTCTGTTCTATAAAAGAGTCTAGTTTATCCTATCCAGTGGTAAGCATCTACAGTTCTGTGAATCCAGCTACTCCAGTCCTTTTGGAAATCTGAGTTTGACTCTGAAGAGAAGCTAAAAGCATGGAACTTCAGTTTGGCTGCTTTGTGACCCTCCCTTTTCCGTGTGGTGGAAGCCCCACATTGTCACTGTCATAGCCTGTCCCTGTCCTGGCCTTTGAGTCCTAAGGGTCCTCTGAGCACACGGAGCGAAAGTGGTGCTACACGAAGACCCAAAGACCCTTTGTGAGCACTGAAGGGGATAGTCGATATGCTGAAGGCATCACCAAACAACCCCAGTTTCCATCACCACTCCCGATTTATAGATAGGGAAATCGAAGCTTGCCGGAGGCCCTGTTGCTAGCACTGTTTGGATTGAAGTTTTTAAGCTCACTTTGTGGCCCAGGCTGGCCTTGGAAACAGTAGTCTTCCTCAGTGTTGGGATTACAGGCATGAGCTATGAACCTCTCAGCTATGAATGGAACTTTCATGGATGCTCAAATACTTCATAGAGAGCAAGTGTTGCTTGTTTCTCCCTGATCTGGGGAGGGGAGCGGGGCTCCAGTCACTAGTAGTATCCCCCAGTCTATTAGGCAAGAGCCTCCCTCAATGCTCATGGTTTTAGTTCCCCAACTCCAAGTAAACATGGAAAACAAAAGGACTATCTGCTAACTGGTCCTCGGGTATTGATCAGACAGGATTTTTGAAGTCTTCAGATGAAGTTTGGTATAGGATGTGTTCAGAGTCTCTGGGTGGAGAGAAACTCCATGGTAGAACAGTCCTGTCTTCCCTCCATATCCAGTTCTCTCTTTGGATAGTTTGTTTTTTTTTTTTTTTTTCTTCTCTGTGAATGGTCCGGCACAGGTGAGGTGTTGTTTGGCTTTGGGGCAGTCTTCAGCGATGTTGGAGTGGCTTTCAGACTTTCTTGGCCATCCCAGCACAAGATGGGAAACTGCTGTATTTCCCCACTTAGGTTTCCTGTGTGTGCACGCACAGTTCAAGCTTTGCAGTACTGACAGATTCTGTGTGGCACATGGGCTTCTTAGAAATACATGCTTCTGAATAAATCTCACTTTAAAATTTTAATTTATGAGCATAAGTTTATTAGTCCTGAGTCATGTATCAATGTAGAATGTCACGTAAGAACTTGGACTTAGTCATGATGGGACACACCTTTAATAACAGCACGTGGGAGACTGAGGCAAGAGGGATCTAGGGTAATAGGCCAGCCTGCTCTAAAGACTGTCTCAAAACGGAAGTATTTGGTTTGATTTGTGACCTGTGAGAAATGTTTGCTGATTTAAATGTGGAGACGCCTGAAATTAGAGGGAGACGAAGGGTAAGAAAACAAGTGCCTTCCCCATATCTCTCGAAGTGAGGAGGGAAGAACAGTGCTGTTAGTGGGCATAGTCTTTTTTGTTTCCTGGGAAAGGGTTGTTCGGTGGGTCGAGGTGCTTCGTTTGGGAGCCTCTGGAGGATTTCCTGATTGGCCTCAGACTCGATCCAGCATCTGTGAGCTGCTCCCTCTTGCCAAGGTAGGCAACAACAGGTGTGAGCATGGCCCAGTTGTCTGAAGGATGATGCTGCTACTCAGACTGACTGGCTCGGAGCCTCTGCCACTTCTGTAGGGTGACCTTGGGGAGGTAAAGGGAGCTCCGGATTGCAGGGTTGCCTAGTTCAGCTCTTGGGAATAAAGAAGCTCATGTAACTCCTGAGCTTAAAGGACTGATAGGTGAGTTTTAGGCCATCTGGTGTTGAGTTAGATGCAACTGAACCCAAGAGGAAAAAACTGTTCTTGGGTTTACAAAAAGCAGTCAGAGCCTGCTAATGCAGGAAAAAGAACAGCATTTAAAACAATGAAGCACACGGTTTTTATATTAGCAAAGAGAGTCCCTATCAGCAGTGTTTTGCAGGTAATCTATCTCCGGGGAAAAACAGGAGAGGCTTATAGCATTTAGTCTTTCCTTAAACTTAACAAGGCCACCTGCTCACATAATCCTTCAGATTCTTACAAGTCTGGTCGAGTACAGTGATGCCCGCTTCTCTGAAGTGCTTTGAGTTTCCATTGTATCTATATAGGTCTGTGGTGCCTAGCCACGATGTATTAGTGGGATTTGTGACCTATAATTAAGCATTTGGGAGGTAGAGGCAGAAAGAGAAGAACCGTCTTTGCCTTTTTTGCAAGTTGGAGGCCAGTGTGGGCTGTATGAGACCCTGCTATAGAAAGTGTCTCAGTGGGAAAGGAGGTTGAGAAACGTGGAGGAATACAGCTGTCCGTTATGGATTAGCTACAGTGCCTCCAGAGCAATGGAGTGCTGCGGGGGCGTGGGAAAGGCAGCGTGAATGAGTTAGTCTTGGAAGATGATGATGGGTGATACGCTGTCAATTCCAGCACAGGTCCTAGCTACTGTGTAACAAGAGCCTTGCACACATTTACATTAATCTTCAGGGCTAAATCATATTCCCCCTTAGAGCTGAGGTACCTGAGGCTTAATGATTTTGCCCAAACTGTAAGTCAGGACCCCATCTGGTGCAGTAGCGTCTGATGGGTAGGAAGAAGTGAGAGCAGTATTGAGAGTCTGCTGGCTATTGGGAAGTCCATACTTTTGTCTCCTTCATCAGATTGATAGTGAATATAAAAACTTCCAGAAGAGAAGGGAGTCTAGCTATAATCTAGAAAGTTCTAGGCCAGGCATGAAAGTGCACACCTTTAATCCCAACCCTTGGGGAGGCAAAGGCAGGTGGCTTCTGCAAGTTTGAGGCCAGTCTGATCAATATAGCGGGTTATAGGCCAGTCGGGGCCACATAGTGAGATTCTATCTCAAAAACAAAAAAACAAACAAAAACAAAACAAAAAAAACGAAGTTCTAAGGAGCACTTAAAAGTCCAAATATTTGTTCTAGTCTCACTCATTTCACTTAACAAACGTGGCCACAGCCAAATCCTGCCTTTCCTCTGCCTGGAGTCACAGAATGTGGGCTAGACAGTCAATCCCATTTTATTTATGATGTTGCAAATTATAAAAGCGAGGAGATGGGGGCTTTCATGTTTTGAGACACATTCCTTGTATAAGCTTAGGGTGGACCCAGACCTTCAGTCCTGCCTCTGCTGGGACTGCAGGTGTGCACTGCAGGGAGGCTCCTGCTTAAGAGAGGATCTATAACTATAGGGCTTAGAAAGCTCTGAGGTTGGCAGTGGGAGGAGAGGAAAATAACCAGTACAGGAGAGGAGAAAGGAATGAGATCCCTAAGTGACCATAAACAAGGCAGAGAAGGCTGGAGCTCTGCCCTCTAGGTTTTCCCATCTGTAGCTCTGTACTAGTTCCAATGGAAAGAGGAGACACCAGAGCTAACTGTCAGATGTGCCAGAAAACTCACCTCTCCGTTGATGGGTTTAGCATCAGACAAGTCTAAATTTAAATAACTCCTGAAGGTCCTTGGCTTATCCTACAATTGGTTTAACAGAAATTCTGTACACAAAGATCTAATAAGCGTACACCAAACCACTTAAATGATAAAATTTCTTATTCTTTTTTACGGTGGTATTTAAGGGGGTTGAAATGAAAGCCTCATCTGATTGAAATGGTACTATATGAAAAGTGAGTCTGAGAATGTAGCTGTTGACAGGGCACGGTGGCAAAGGCTGTAATCCCAGCACTCTGAAGCCAAAGGCAGGTTAGTGAATTTGAGGCCAGCCTAACCCACCTGAAAAGATGCTGTCTCAAGATAAGTGGTGTGTGTAGTTAGGAATAATAAACAGAGGTCAGAGGTGCAACAGGAGTTTTTAACCGTGGATTTCCAAGTAGGGATAGACTTAGAAGCCTTGAAAAAATTAATAATCCCATAAATTACAGGTAATTTAAAGGAACCTTGGCTCAAAAAGAAAACTAGCTATTGGTAGGTATTATGGTTTTCCCCTACAATCTCAGTGTTGGAGATGAAGGAGAATTGATAGTTGAGGCCAGCAAGGGCTACACAAGTCCTGTCGGGGCGGGGCTAGTGATGTACCTCAGAGGGAGAATGTTGGTGTCCGTGCACAGACTTGTGAGCTTTGTTTCCATATTTCTGAGACGGAATCCATGGCCCAAGCTGGCTGTGAGCCTCTAGTCTCCCATCCTCTCCCCCAATGATGGAAATATAGATGTGATTCTCAGTGCCGAGTGAGAACTTCAAACTTTTCTTTTTTTAAAGATTTATTTATTTATTATGTATACACATGTTTGACTGCAGGTCAGAAGAGGGCACCAGATCTCATTACAGGTGGTTGTGAGCCACCATGTGGTTGCTGGGAATTGAACTCAGGACCTCTGGAAGAGCAGTCAGTGCTCTCAACCTCTGAGCCATCTCTCCAGCCCTGAAAACCACAAATTTTTAAGTTTTTTTCCCTACATAGTAATAGTCCAACAAGAAAGAAAAGGGCCGTTCTGTGAGAAGAAAGAAATCAAAAATAGGAGACCTTGGTTGCACAGGAAGCCCTGATACTGAGCCTGGAAGCCAGGCCAACTTCGTAACAACAGAGTCAGGCCCTGTGTTACTTTCCACACAGCGGGCCCACAGTATATGGTTGGAATGAAGCGCAGACCCTTTTTATGACTCAACTGACCCATCGTTTCCTGGAATTCTGTAGCTTTCCTCAGTCACACCCACTTCTCTCTTGGGTGAGGAGGAGGACAACAAAGATTAGGTTTTGCCTATTCTTTCTTTTCTGTTTGTTTTTTAAAATAGGGGTTTCTCTGTGTAGCTTTCACTGTCCTGGAACTTGCTCTGTAGACCAGGCTGGCCCTGAACTCAGAGATCTGCATCTCTGAGTGCTACCACCTTTGGCAGTTTCTGCCTATTCTAAAACTAATTAATAAAATCAATATATTTCACCCTTTAGATTTATACAGATTTCAGATATTAATAATCTGTTTTGTTGCTGATTGGTTTTTTAATAAGCATAACTATCCTCCTATTTGATGGACACTAGGAATTTTTCAAGTTTTAGGCTATAATGAATAAGGCTGCTGTGAGCATTCTTAATAACACTTTGCGAATGAATGTATAGTGTTTTCATTTCTAGATTAAAATCTGAGGTGGAATTGCACTTGGCTAGGTATAGATCTGGCTTTCTGACAGACTTGTCAGGCTGTTTTTCATTCAAGGTGACACATTTAATACTCTCACCAACTCTAAGAATCATGTATCCTTTGCCAGTGTTTGACCTTGTTGGTCTTACACTTAGCCCCTGGCAGCTTTGTAACTACCCCATTGTAAGGGTCTGTTGATTTGGTTTTGGTTTGTTTCTTTTTCTTTTTCTTTTCCTTCCTTCCTTCCTTCCTTCCTTCCTTCCTTCCTTCCTTCCGTCCGTCCTTCCGTCCTTCCGTCCTTCCATCCTTCCTACCTTCCTTCCTTTCTTCTTCTTCTTTTTTTTTTTTTTTGAGACAGGGTTTCTCTGTGTAGCCCTGGCTGCCCTGAAACTCAGAGCTCCACCTGTTTGTGCCTCCAAGTGCTGGGATTACAGGCGTCACCACCACCTGGCACCACTGGTTGTATTTTGCATTTCCCTAGTTACTTACGCTGTGGATCATTTCACAAGCTTATTTCTTGTTTGTGTTTTATGAAGCATCTTCGAATCTTCCGTGTTTATTTAAATTGGTTCTCATTAAAACAGAACTGTAGTCGTCCTGCATTAAAATTTCGTCTTACGGTTTGGTTTTTTAGTTTATTTTTAGTGTGGGTTTGAACCCAGGGATGTGTGTACACTAGGCAAAACTCTTATCACTAAGCTACATCTTCACAATTCAGTAGTTAAAAGAGCAGGAAAGGGAAGGTTTGTTGCTGTACATTAATTCAAATGAAAAAGGGCCTGAAGTGAAGAGTTCCTGTTCATCAGACAGCTGAGCGGCGGCTTTGCGCATTGAATACTAGTACTGGGCACATAGAGAAAGTACTTGGTGGCAGTTTGAAGGGGCCCCCAATTTAATGGAGGGGAGAGAAAGAATTCTGCTGTTGTAATTTCAGCACTAATGCAGTTACTAAATATTTACTGAGTGTCTATTATAAGAGGGTACCAAAGATACAGAAAACTAGACGGGGTTCCTACTCTTATTACATAGCTTGCTGTCCAGTAGAGGAACGTATGGTATAAAGGCCCTGAGATGGAGACTGGAATTGACACTGTGGATGTGGATGTAGATTACAAAGGACAGCCATGTGGGAACACTTGAGTAGCTGGATGACTGTTTACACATGGGTTAAATCCCTGTGTGGGTTCCAGGGATCAAACTCAGGTATGATGGCAAGCACCTTTCCCCACTACGCCATATTGCCAGCCACAGGATATTGGTGTTTTGTGTTGTTTTGTTTTTAATTTTGTGTCCTTGTGCATGTCGGTGTGTGGGTTTATGCATGTGATTGCAGTGCCTGTGGATGCCAGAAGAGGGCATTAGATTCCTTGGAGCCAGAGACATGGTGCCTGTGTGTAAGCTGCCTGATTTGGGTGCTGGGAACTGAACTCTGGTCCTCTGGAAACACAAAGGGCTCTTAACCAGTGAGCCATCTCCCTTGCTCTCAAGCTTAGGGTTTTATATTGAATAATTTTATGTTGAATGTATTGGGAAGCTATCCCAGAGTTTTAAACAGAGAAATGACATGATCTGGTTTTCATTTAGCTAATAAACAGAAATGGCTGCGTGGTTGCAAAAAGAATGACAAGGAAGCCACTACAGTGGTATCCTACTGGGCAAGAATTTCTAAGGGGAGTCACGGCCAACCAGAGCCATGGGTGACAAGATGTTCATTATGTAGGACATTGGTTCTCACGTTCTGTCTATTTAGTTGATAGGAGCTAAGGGAAGTGGCTGACGAAGAATGGCCTTACAATTTGAGCTAGAGAATGCAGGGCTAACTATCACACTGCTACACAATGCTGTAGAAATTCTCCCTCAGGAGTGGAACAAAATAGCTTGCTAGAGAGTTGTTGAGACTGTGGAAGTTGGCTAGGTGAGGCAGTACCAAGGAGCAGAAACCTGTGAGGGTAAGAAATGCAATGGCTTGAAGGTTCTTGAACTGGCTGGAATAAAAAAGTATTGGGCTTCAAATGTATAATATAAAAAACTATACAGAAGTGTATAGATTATAATAACCCAGGCATGGTGATGCATGCCTATAATCCCAGTACTCACATGGGAAAGGTAGGAGGATCTAGAATTTTTTTTTTTTTTTTTTTGAGACAGGGTTTCTCTGTAGCTTTGGAGCCTGTCCTGGACTAGCTCTGTAGACTAGGCTGGCCTCAAACTCAGAGATCCACCTGCCTCTGCCTCCCGAGTGCTGGGATTACAGGCATGTGCCACTATCGCCTGGCGGAGGATCTAGAATTTAAGGTCATTCTCATCTGCAAAGTCATTGGAGGCCAGCCTGGGTTACATGAAACTCTATCTCAAAATATACAAGGTGTAGGTGTGTGTGTGTGTGTGTGTGTGTGTATGTGCACGCGCATGCGCACGCGCGCATGCACATATTCTGTTTGTGTATTAATTACTATATACAAGTATTCAGATCTATTGGATATACACTTTCCTGAGAAATACATGTTTAAAACTGGGTTATACTCCTGCTGATTTTACAATCTAGTGCTTTCAAATAATGCAGACACATAGTTCTATCTGGTTGGGCTGCCATTCAGCATTCTTTTGTGTGTTTGGTAGTGAGCCCAGCCCTACCTAGCTAATGCACCTTTGAGCTACCTTGAGTTTTAGGCCTTTTTGTTGTTAAAACAGTAGTGAAATGAGTAGGAAGCTGCCTCAGAGAGCACGAGGTGACAAATGTGGAATTCAGATTATGATATGGCATAAACTGTGGTCTGTTGAACCTCTAAGGGAGTCATCTGGAAGGCCGGAAGTGTGCAGGCCTCTTGTAGGAGCAACTTTAGAACACTGGACCTGGCAATCAGAGTACTGGAATATGGATCCTGGGGAAGCAGGAGGCCTACCTACCGGGTGGGAGTGAGGATACAAACAGTTGACTTAGTTTGGCTACAGACTTTTGAATGATGAGTAGTGGAATTTTCATCATTCATTTGAGCAGGGGCTCAAGTGCTGTGGGTGATTCTAAAAGTTTTATCAATGTGGGTACTGTATTCTGGGTGACAGATGGTTGCCTGGAATGCACAAGATCCTAGTCAATTCCCAGTACCATAAAACAACAAACGAGGCTTAGGGGACCATCGTGAAATGATGTGGATGGGAGGAGAAGGGGTTGATTGAGGGTTAATAATAGGGATCTCAAGGCTGGAGACATCCCAGGAAGTCCTGCTAGGTAGGAAGCTGGGCTGCTGAGGCAATTCCAGTGAGAATCTTGCACGCCTGTGGATCGTCATGGGCTGTAGGAGGAACTACGTTGTAGTCATTATGGTGATTCATGCAAAGTGATGATTCTGATGAGGAAAAAGGTGAATTGGAGAGGTTTGGGGCTGCTTGACTTTGGAGACAAAAGCTAGTCAGTCTGAGACTTGGTCCTGGAGATGGCCTTTTGGATTTCCTGCAACAGGCATATCTAGGTACTTGAGATAGAGCAGTGCACAGATAAATTCTTCACACAGCTTACATTCTGGTAGACTGTAACAAAAATATGAATAATGAGTTGGGTACTGGTATGAAAGCAGTAATGGAGTCTGTGATGTGGCAGTGGTGATTGGAGTTCAAGTGGCAGGTAAGACTCCACATGGCGAGATGTGATGATGAGTAAGAACCTTGCAGGAGGGGGAATAGTCATGTGGGTGATAAAACCACAAAAAGCAGCCCGGGACTGCGGGCTTTGGACTGGGATCCGGTGGGCTTGAGGAATGGCGAGGTCAGAATGAGTGGCAAGAGAATCGCCAGGTGAGCTTGGAGGGACCGAGATTTTCCAGATCCTACATCAGACTGCTGTACAGCTTGTACGGTTTCCACGAGTGGTGGTTCTCAGTGGGACAGCAGAGGATTGTTTTGTTATTTATTTTAAAGTGTGTGTATGTGTCTATGGACTAAATATATGGGCCAGAGGCATTGGATCCCCCTTGAGCTGGAGTTGTAGGCAGGTGTGAGCCACCCAACATGGGTGCCAGGAATTGAACTCAGGTCTCTGCAAGAGGAAAATTATTCTCTTAACTGCTGAGTCACTTCTCAAGCGCTTTTGTTTGCTTTGAGTCAGGATCTCCTGTAACCAAGGCTAACTTCATACTAACTGTATACAGCTCAGGCTGGCCTGGAATTCTTGTTCCTTGTGTTTGGCCTCCTGGAGATAGAGTTACAGTGTGAGCCACAACTTTGCATTTTTTTGTCTGTTTGGTTTTTGAGACAGAATTTCACTTTGTAGCCATGGGTAGCCTGGAACTCTGCATGTTATCTAAGGTGGCCCTTGGACTTAGAGCAGTCCTGCTTCTGCTTCCTGTGTGCTATGATTATAGGCAGTGCCACCAAGCCTGGCGTGACTGTTTTGCCAGGATAAATTTGGTTGCTATATTAATAGCCTGTTGGGGTGGAGATAGGAAGTGGAAGTAGGGAAGCACAGGTTAAGAGACCAGCTGGAGACTGTTGCTGTTTCTGGGCAACGTATATAGCGGCTTCGACTAGATCATGACATGGGAATGGAGAGAAGTAGACGTGAACAGCTGATTAGAGATTAGAAAAGTCAATGGATGGGATGGATCCCAACTTGCAAGAGGTAGGGCCCCGGAGTTGGGATGCATCGTTATCAGCAGAGGCTTTTGGGGAGCAATATCTAGACAGTGGCTCCACTGGAGACTGTTGGAATTGAAATGTGGCCTGGTTCTGACTTTGGGGCAGGCGCTAAGAGAGCAGAGTGAGATTGGCCATTCTCTGCAGTGGTGAGGGCTCAAGTCCAGGGTCAGGACAGCATGGTGACAGTAATTTGGAGCCCAAGTTTGTCATCACAGCCGTGTGCTATGCTGTTGAGCTCACTTAAGGCTTAGGCTGTGGAGGCTGCCCGTGTAAAGCCGACAGCTTTCCTGGGCTGGGAACTATCATCAGTGAAAGATGGAGGAGAGCCCCTGATGCTTGACCCAGCTCTTTCCCCCACCCAGATGGCCCACTGTGTGACCTCGGTTCAGCTGTCCGTTTCCTGTGACCATCTCATTGACAAGGATATCGGCTCCAAGTCTGACCCACTCTGCGTCCTTTTACAAGATGTGGGAGGGGGCACCTGGGCTGAGGTGAGATGGACCTTGAAGATTATGGTCATTGAGGAGGGTAGGATTATGTTTTGGGGTGACAGGTTTGTAACTGATGCTTAGTGGCCTCTTCCCACAGCTTTGCCGGACTGAGCGAGTCCGGAACTGCTCAAGCCCCATGTTCTCCAAGACTCTGCAGATTGAGTACCACTTTGAGACTGTCCAGAAGCTACGCTTTGGAATCTATGACATAGACAACAAGACACCAGACCTGGGGGATGATGACTTCCTAGGGGGAGCTGAGTGTTCCCTAGGTCAGGTATGTAGGGTCAGGGATTAAGAAGTGCACCATGAAGTAACCTGGTTGGATGTGCCAGTCATGTGAGACCTAACCCCGTCTGAGGTCCTGAAGCCTCTCTCACCTCATTTTTCCCCAGATTGTGTCCAGCCAGACTCTTACTCTACCCTTGATGTTGAAGCCGGGGAAGCCTGCCGGCCGGGGAACCATCACCGTAAGGAATAAAGCCTGGGCTGGGAAGCAATTTATGTGATGGATAATTCATGAGGTGATATAGTCCTCTCTACTCAGGTTTCAGCCCAGGAGTTAAAGGACAGTCGTGTAGTAACCATGGAGGTGGAAGCTAGAAACCTAGATAAGAAGGTGTGTCTGCTGGAAGGAGCCCCTGGGGATCCAAGAATGAAGGGGACAGAGGGCTGACACTGTGGCTATCTTTCTGAGTCTTATAACTGGGGTCTCTGACATCGGCAGGACTTCCTAGGAAAATCTGATCCGTTCTTGGAGTTCTTCCGACAAGGTGATGGGAAGTGGCACCTGGCATACAGATCTGAGGTGTGGTTCCTGGTGTTGGTTGGCCTGGCATAGGAAGGAGAGAATCTCCAGGGTTTGTTGTTAGCAAGTTTAGGAACTGAGGGAGAAAGACTGTTTGTGGGTAGGAGAAGTTGGGCCTCTTCGTGGGCCAGGCCAGAGCTCACTATCCTCTACCTCAGGTAGTCAAGAACAACCTCAACCCTACATGGAAGCGCTTCTCAGTTCCTCTTCAGCATTTCTGCGGTGGGGACCCCGGCACACCCATCCAGGTGAGGAGTTTACCTTAATAGACTGATCAAGGGAACAGATCCTGGGAAGGGACTTATTGCCTGCTTTGTGTCTCCTTTATACATACACACACCCTCTCTCAGGTACGCTGCTCAGACTATGACAGTGACGGGTCACATGATCTCATTGGTACATTCCATACCACCTTGGCCCAGCTTCAAGCAGTCCCGGTAACTGTTGACTGTTTACAGTGCTTTGGTGGGCCTAGAAGGCTGCTGCCCAGGGGGAAGTCTGGCCAGTGCGGCTTAGGTCCTTGGCTGATGCTGTGGTGGTTTCCTCCTTCCCACCAGGCTGAATTTGAATGTATCCACCCTGAGAAGCAGAAGAAAAAGAAAAGTTACAAGAACTCTGGAACTGTTTGTGTCAAGCGTTGCCGGGTAAGATGGTAGCCCATGTGACCCACGCTCTGAGTTCTGAGCTTTTCTAGCCACATGCTATTAGCCACAGCCTAACCCTGGTTTCACTTGCAGGTTGAAACAGAGTATTCCTTCCTGGACTATGTCATGGGAGGCTGCCAAATCAACTTTACTGTAAGTTGCTGTCCTAGAGGCAAGTGAACAGGCCTTAAGGCTAAGGTAGCCTTACCTCCATTCTTGGTCTCTCCCCAGGTGGGTGTGGACTTCACTGGTTCCAATGGGGACCCGTCCTCTCCTGATTCCCTGCACTATCTGAGCCCTTCGGGAGTCAACGAGTATCTGACAGCACTGTGGAGTGTGGGCAGCGTGGTTCAAGACTATGACTCGTGAGTTCTAGGTTCTGGCCAACCCTGCGCCCTATACACTTCTCAGCCTCTGGACTCAGAATCTCTTCTCTGCTTCTTTCACAATTCACTGTCCCCCACAGAGACAAACTGTTTCCAGCATTTGGATTTGGGGCCCAGGTACCTCCTAATTGGCAGGTAAGCTCTCTTCTTCCTTCTATTCTCGTTTTTTTAGTATCAGGATCCTAATCCCAGAGTCTGTGGTAAATTTATTTATTGCTTGGCCTCCAGCTACAAGGAGAGATATGGGAATCCTGTTCTTGCAGGCAGGTATACAGCAAGTGCAGGGCCAAATTGCTCCTGGAGGAACCTGCCATATATCAGAATGCCCTTGTTTTGATTGTGTTTTGGGGGCTTTATCCCAGGGCCTGATAAACATGCACTCTACCAACTACAGTTGAGTCCCTTAAGAGTGTGCTGTTTCATGGCACAGAAAGGTCTGGGGGCGGTGGTTAACCTACAGAGAGGGCTCAGCAGTTGAACGCTTGCTGCTCCTCCAGATGACCAAAGTTCAGTTCCCAGTTACCCACATAAAATGGTTAGCTACCTGTAACTCGGCTCCAAAGAGAATCCAATACATATTTCTGATCACTTTGGTCGTGCACACACACAAGCAGACATCAATAAAAAGTCTTAGCCGGGCATGGTGGTGTAGACCTTTAATCCCAGGACTCAGGAGGCAGAGGCAGACCAATCTCTGTGAGTTCAAGGCCAGCCTGGTCTATGTAGTAAGTTCCAAGACAGCCAGGTCTACATAGTCCTTGTCTGGGGGCTAAAAAATGGTGTGTAAGTGGGGGGTGACTGAGGATGCTAAAAAGGAGGGGAAGGTAGGGAGGAAGATTCTCATTTTTTCTCTTTTTATTTGTTTCTTTTTTTTGTTCTGGCTGGCCTAAGTGTACAGAGAACCCATTGCCTCTCTGTTCTGGGATTAAAACTGCGTCCTCCTACACCTATCCTTTTTTGTTTTTTCCTTTTTGAAATAGATCTCACTTTATAACTCCAACTCGGTTTAAACTTGCAATTTTCTAGTCTTTGCCTCCTGTGTGCTAAATTTAGAGGTTTGTAACCCATACCTGGTTCAGTCATTTTCATTTTGCCCTCAGGTCTCACATGAATTTGCCTTGAACTTCAATCCCAGTAATCCCTATTGTGCAGGTAATTCCTGATTCTGCAGTATGAAACAGTTCCACCCCACAGGAGTGAGCTTTCATGGGGAGAGAAGATGAGGGGCTAGAGCTAGCCCAGTGGAGTTGAGTTCGTCTTATTACTGAAATGATGTGAGGCAAGTTGCTTGCCTCTGTGTGCTTTGGTTTTAAAATAAAACTAAGATTTCCTGGGCCTAGTGGCAAAGCTCTGTATTCCCAGCTACTTAGGAGGCTGAGGCAAGAGAATCAGAAATTCAAGGCCTGCCTGAGTAACTTGGTCTCAAATGAAAAGATGGAAAAGGGCTGTGGGGGCTGTCATTGACTTTGCTGTGCTAAGGATGGAATCCAGAGCTTTATATATCCCAAGTAAGCACTCTCACTGGTCACATCACCCCGAGCTTTTTTGTAAAGACCCAAGATTTGGGGCTGGAGAGATGACTCAGCAGTTAAGAACACTGACTGCTCTTCCATAGGACCTGGGTTTAATACTTAGCACCCACATGGCAGCCCACAGCGATCTGAAACTCTAGTTTCAGGGGACCTGACACCTTCACATAGATACACATACAGGCAAAACACCAATGCACACAGCCCTTTTCCCTAAATACTTCAAGTATGTTTCTTAAAATCAAGGACATTTTTTATTTATGTTTGTTTGTTTATTTTTCTGTTATCACCTTGATACAGTATAAATTCTTATCCTAATAGTGAAATGCTTGATTGAGGCTTGCCCAGTAACTGAGTAAAACCAAAACTTATTATAAGCCTCAGTCATCCTAGGGTCGTCCCCCCTGCTATATATCCTGGTTCTGTGGGTTGCAGTCTGATTGTTCTTTGCTTTATATCTAGAATCCACTTATGAGTGAGTACATACCATGTTTGTCCTTCTGGGTTTGGGTTACCTCCCTCAGGATGATTTTTTCTCGTTCCATCCATTTGTCTGCAAATTTCATACTGTCATTGTTTTTCTCTGCTGAGTAGTACTCCATTGTGTATATGTACCACATTTTCTTAATCCATTCTTCAGTTGATGGCATCTAGGTTGTTTCCAGGTTCTGGCTATTATGAAAAGTGCTGCTATGAACATAGCTGAGCATGTGTCTTTGTGGTAAGACTGAGCATTCCTTGGGTATATGCCCAAGAATGGTATGGCTGGGTCTTGAGGTAGATGAATTCCCAATTTTCTGAGAAACCGCCATACTGACTTCCACAGTGGTTGTACAAGTTTGCATTCCCACCAACAGTGGAGGAGTGTTCCCTTTGCTCTGCATCCTCTCCAACATTGACTGTCATTAGTGTTTTTGATCATAGTCATTCTTACAGGTGTAAGGTGGCATCTCAGAGTCATTTTGATTTGCATTTCTCTGATTAAGGATGTTGAACATTTCTTTAAATGTCTTTCAGCTATTTGTGATTCTTCTTTTGGGAATTTTCTGTTTAGCTCTTTAGCCCATTTTGTAATGGATTGTTCGGTATTTTGATGTCTAGTTTCTTGAGTTCTTTATATACTTTGGAGATCAGTCCTCTGTCAGATGTGGGGTTGGTGAAGGTCTTTTCCCATTCTGTAGGCTGTCTTTTAAATAATTCTATGTTACTAGAAATAGGAGCTAGGCCCTTGTATATGCTGCATAATTTGCTTTACCAGAGAGCTATATCCCAGCCCCTTATTACTTGTATTAAATTTTCATTAGCATGTGATTATTTCATTTTTTTTTTTTGCATTTGAGTCAGGTTTGAGTCAGGTTCTTGTTATAGCTGACACTAGTCTCAAACAGATCTTTGTTTCCACCTCAGCTGCTGAGATTGTAAGCCCATGCTATCTGCATACATGTGTGTCTTCTCATCACTCCTGGTCCTCCCTCATCCACCTCGGTCCCCTCCTGTGTAGTACCCCAATCTGCTTCATGTCGCATATTTCATTATCCCATTGCATTTTTTTTTTTGTTTGTTTTGTTTTGTTTTGTTCTTTGAGACAGGGTTTCTCTGTGTAGCCCTGGCTGCACTGGAACTCACTTTGTAGACCAGGCTGACCTCAAACTCAAGAGATCCACCTGCCTCTGCCTCCTGAGGGCTGGGTTCAAAGATGTGCACCACCACCTCCCGACTCAGAAAATAAAGAACTCTTACTCTGGGTTTTAATTGAAGATACTATTTATATCAAGTGCTGTCTTCTTTGCCCTAGTTTAATTTGTTGGAATGTGCTGTGTCTTGAGAGATGAGGGTAAAGTAAAATATTTCCAGGTTTCCACATCTAGGCCTAGATGGGCAGGTGTAAGGTCTAACTTTGTCCTGAGGTCTAAGGTCTACAACTTACAGCATTTTCTGCTGTTCTTTGTAGGCATCCAGGGCATTGTAGACGCCTACCGTCAAGCGCTGCCCCAAGTCCGTCTTTATGGCCCTACCAACTTTGCACCCATCATCAACCACGTGGCTAGGTTTGCTGCCCAGGCTGCACAGCAGAGGACTGCCTCGGTAAGAGCTGGGGATAGCTGTGGCACTGAGGTGGCGAGGACTCGATGTATAATGAGGGGTATCTCGTCAGTGGGGATGTGTAGCCGGTTTGTTGGGAGGGGTTGGGAAAGAGGATTTGCCTCGGTATAGGAATGAACTTGTCCCTAGCAATACTTCGTACTGTTGCTTTTGACTGACGGCGCTGTGACTGATGTGGAAGCCACATGTGAGGCTGTGGTCCAAGCCTCAAAGCTGCCCATGTCTGTGATCATTGTGGGCGTGGGTGGTGCTGACTTTGAGATCATGGAGCAGCTGGATGCTGATGGTGGCCCTCTTCGTACACGCTGTGGAGAAGCAGCTGTCCGTGACATAGTGCAGTTTGTGCCTTACCGACGATTTCAGAATGTGAGTAGGGGAAGAGTTTGTAGGGTTTGGGAGCAGGGTTGAGGTCAGGTAGATAAAGCTTTTTCATCAAAGTCTGGCAAGGTTGAGTTTGGGACAAAGTGTAGACCCTGGGAGACTATCAGGCCCTTGTTGACTTTGCCTTCTTCTCCTGACAGGCTCCACGGGAGACACTGGCACAGACTGTACTTGCAGAAGTGCCCACTCAGCTGGTTTCCTACTTCAAAGCCCAAGGTTGGGCCCCATTAAAGGCACCTCCAGCTCCAGCCAAGGGCCCTGCACAGCCCCCTGAGGCATAGGTCCCCTTGGAGAATAGGCTATGGTCAGTCTACTTCAGCCTGCACCATCCTCTGGGTCATGAACTAACCCTGCACATTCTTCCCACTTTATAGTTGATACTTTTATACTTGCTTCTGCTATTGCTGCTCTTGACCTACCTACCTGTCCCTGACACCATTTCATTCAGGAAAGATGAGTATAAAGATTACCCCTTTTGCAGGTTACAGACTGGTATAGATAGCCTTGCTTTCTTTGGCCTTGAGTCTTAGTCTGTTGACCTTGGGCTTGTTGAGTGAAAGGTCCCTTTGGTCTGATAACCCTATCCAAGCAAATTGGGTCTATTCACTCCAGAAGCTACTTTGAAAACACAAAGCTTGACTATAAAGTAAGTGTATGCTTGTCCCTGAGCTGAGCTGGGCACATGGACAAGGTGGAAGGTGCTAGGCCTCATGAGAGAGAGATACACTTCACAGCAGAGTGAGGGCTGTTAGACCTCTTATGCTAGCTTTCTTCCTTTATGGTTTTGGGGAACACTTGTTGTGTAGCCCAGACTTGCCTGCAGTTTACCATCCTGTCTCAACCTGGAATTATAGGCATGTGCTACCATGTCTGGTTTACAGTCCTAATTTTTTTTTTTATTTGACATAAGATCTCATATAGCAGCTGGGTGGTGGCGCATGCCTTTAATCCTCGTTCTTGGGAGGCAGAGGTAGGTGGATCTCTGTGAGTTTGAGGTCAGCCTGGTCTACAGAGTGAGTTCCAGGACAACCAGGGCTGTTACAACAGAGAACCCCTGTCTTGATTTAAAAGGGTCTTGTAGCTCAGGCTGGTCCTATATGGGTAGCCAAGGATGACTTGAATTCCTGGTCCTCCTACCCCCACCTCCCAACTGCTAGGATTATAAGCATGTCCACCGTGTCCAGCTTAATACCTTTTTATATTATCAGGGATTGAACATGCATGTTCATTGTGGGACACTTTATAGGAGGGACACATGTTAACTACACTGCCCAGGCTGGCTTCAGATTCTTTGTGCTCAAGGGATCCCCCTTCCTCAGCTTAGAGAGTAGATGAAACTATGGTGCACTAGGTGCCTGGTTTAGAAAAACAGATTTCCTTTTGCAGGGAGGAGGGAACTTTTAAATGCATAATTAAAATTTCACTCAATCTGCCAGTTAGTCATGGTTATGCACAACTTGAATCCCAGCACTCAGGAGGCAGAGGCAAGTGATCTAAGTTTGAGATCAGCTGAGTCTATACAGAGCGAGTTCCAGGACAACCAGAGAAACCCTGTGTCAAAAAAAAAACAAAAAACAAAAAAACAAAGGGAAAAAAACTGTCTCAAATATCATTTAAAAATAGATAATGGGCCAGGGAGGTGGTGCACACCTTTAATCACTCAGGAGGCAGAGGCAGGCGAATCTTTCTGAGTCAAGGCCAACATGGTCTACAGAGTGAGTTCCAGGACAGCCAGGATTGTTAAAAAATAGGGAGAAAAACAGATAATGGGAACAAAGCTTGGTGGC
Source organism: Onychomys torridus (assembly GCF_903995425.1). Lineage (NCBI taxonomy): Eukaryota > Metazoa > Chordata > Mammalia > Rodentia > Cricetidae > Onychomys > Onychomys torridus. Next base: position 138,550,588 of record NC_050446.1, read on the forward strand.
TCATGGCTGTAATGCCAACACTTGTAAGTCTGGGGCGGGTAGATTACTGAGAGTCTGAAGTAGACTTAAATTATACTATGAGTTTCAGATCAGATTTTTAAAAATCGTTGAAAAGAAATCACATATACTGTTTGCATTAATTTTGGATGCCTTATCAAAGCTGCCTTGTCTCCTTTTCCAAACCTATGCTTTTTTTTGTTTGTTTGTTTTTTGAGACAGGGTTTCTCTGTGTAGCTTTGCACCTTTCCTGGAACTGGCTTTGGAGACCAGGCTGGCCTCGAACTCACAGAGATTGGCCTCCTGAGTGCTGGGATTAAAGGCGTGCTCCACCACTGCCCCACTGCTATTTTTTTTTTGTGGAGCTGAGGATTGAACTCAGGGTCTTGTGCTTGCCACGCAAGCACTCTACCATGGAGCTAAATCCCCAACTGCTATTCTTATAATAACTAGGATTTAATAATCCCCTGAGATTCCTTTCGTTCTGTACACAGATATTTGAGGAATTGGTTCCTAGATGTGGCAATGATAGATCACAAGATATTTACAATTTCAGCAGGTATCACAGGTAGCCTTCTGTGAACACTATAGTCCCATTCATTCCATTTGTTAACTCACACTCACCTTGAACTTCTTCCATATGTAGATGAGGTGTCGTTCATAAATTTACTTCATCCTCAGCAGCCTGCTCCTGGGCTGTATGTATCAGTCTTGATTGTTCTTTTCAATCTGTTCAAAGTCTTTTCCCTCAGCTGTTACTGTTTCATGTTTTTATACGCAATATGAACATTTTATTTTTTATATATGCTAATCTGCTTTTTAAAATGTATCTGTATATCAATAATAATAAATATTCCTCAGTGGCTGTATTTGTTTTTTTGTTTTGTGTTTGGTACTGGGAATTGTGCCTACTAGGGTCTAAGTCATGCTAGAGTTGGGCTGTACCACTTAGCTTATCTTTGAGTATATGTAGGAGGCTCTAGAATTCAAAGACATCTACTACACAGTCTGTGGATAGTTGGGCTATATAAGACCCTGTTCAAAAAACAGAGGACCTTATAGGAGTGCTAACTGGATTAAGTGCTTGCTTGTAGAAGCCACACAACCTGAATTCTCTTCATAGAGTCCATGTAAAGGTGGGAGGAGAAAATTAACTCCACACTTGTCCTCTGCCCTCCACACTAGCAGTGGTTTGCACACTCAAACATGTATGGAAAGTATGAACAGAAGCTGGATGAGGTGGTTCGTGTCTATGGTCCTAGCACTAGACAGCCTAAGGCAGGAGTATTGCCTTGACCTTTGTGCTAACCTGGGCTACACAGTTTAGGCCGGCCTTAGATGGGGAAAAACGACGTCTTAAGGATTTTGCTTCCTATGGTTAAACTGCCCTCTGTATATGTGTACTGAGAATTGAATCCAGCACCATGGGCTTTTTCAGACTAGGCAAACTGATGTTCTGCTAGCTCTATCCTCTATCGATGCACTTGTCCCTGCCTCTGCCTTCCAAGTGCTGGGATTAAAGGTGTGCACTACCATGCCCAGTCTTTAATCCTATTTTTTTCTTTTTGGTTTTTTTTAGACAGGGTCTATGTAGTACTGACTCCTGGGCTCAAACTCAGAAATTCCTTACCTTTGCCTCCTGAGTGCTGGAATTAAAGGCATCTGGACACCACCATGCCCAGCCCTTAGTTCTGTTTTTAACCTTACTTTTAATTTGTTCCTACTACATTAATTTGTATGTGTGCATATATATGTGTCATGGTACACATGGAGGTCAAAAGACAACCTCTGGTACTTGGCTTTCTATTGTATGGGTCCTAGAGACTGAATTCAGCTCGTACGACGAGGGGACATGCCCCTGTAACCCACTTGAGTCATCTTAATGACCCTTAATTTTTTTCATTACATTTAAATTTTTTGTATGAAAGTGCCACAGCATGTGGGAGGGCAGAGGATAGATCTGTGGAGTTGGTTCTTCTTCCACCATGTGGGTCCCTGGGGTTAAGTTCTAGTTGTCAGGTTTGGTGGCCTTTCCCTGCTGAGACATCTCTTTAGCCCTAGCCTTGGCTTTTGTTGTTGAATTTTTATGGGTTTGGGTGTTTTGCCTGCTTGAATGTACCACATGTGTGCCTAGTGTCTGAGAAGGCTAGAAGAGGTGTCAGATCCCCTAGAACTGGAGTTACAGGTGGTTGTGAGCTGCTGTGGGTGCTGGGAATCAAACTCAGGTCCTCTGGAAGAGCAGCCAGTGGTCTTAACCACTGGAACCATCTCTCCAGCCCCCAAACCTTAGGTTTTGAGAATACTTGGTGTGGGCACTTATGTCTTCAAATGACAAAATACCATCACCTTAATTTAAATAGGAGGGTAAGTGTCCTGCCTCACATACCAGTAGGAAGGATCCCAATATCCAAGATAAAGAATGCTTTTCTTTGTTCATACTAGTTCCTCTTCCACCCTTAGGACCTCTAATTATCTGACTGCCTATCTGCATGCCAGTTCTTTTAACCATTACAGTGAAGATTCGTGAGTCTGATGAACATCAGATGACCTACAGCTAAGGCTAGTAGTGACTAACTGCATGAGGGCTACCAAGCCTAGGTCAGCTTTGACTCAAAAGGTTTCCTAGAAATTTCCAGATCTTAGCTTTTCAGTGTTTGCCAGAGGAGAGTTTCCCCTCTAACTGTACATAGGAGGAACTGAGGACATTTCAGGATTTGGGGGTAGGGACTGAACACGAGTATGGCTTCAGCTGCCTGGTAGTTCTCCAGTTGAAGAGGGATGCCTCCCGAGGAAGGCCCCATTTCTGTGTTACTTTTCACTAGGTACAAGTGGAGCTTTTCTGAGCAGTCCTCTCTGGACCAAAGATCAAGCTGCACCTTGTACAGTGTAGAATGTCTAAAACACTGTCTTGTATATTGTAGACACTGTAAACACCAGCTGCTGCTACTATACCAGGAAAAGAGGATGTGTTGAGGGGCATATTCTGCCATACTGACCTGCCATAGGCAGCCAGAGCTTTCCCCAAAAGCAGTGATGCAGTTTTCTTTAGCACAAATCTCAATTCTGCTCCAACCATCAGCATTTTTAATGGGGCCCCCCAGTGACCCCTGTGGCATTGTCCTCTGCCCACTCTGAGATCCGCACACCATGGGCACGGACTCGATATAAGCATGTGAAACGTGGATGGCCCCAGTTGCTTAGAATCTGAATCTTCACCTTGGGGAAGGCTGACGGAGGGTCATTCTGGGGAGACAAACGAATCGTGCCAACTACTGCTCTAATATTGTCCTCCCCATCAATATCCATCTTAGCACTCTCAACCCCAGAGATAAACACACCTGTAGGTGGAAAGTCTGAATCTCAGATTTCTGCACATCAAAGATGAATTTTCCCAAGAGCACTTCAGTCTCATCATCAACTTGGAGCCCCTGGTGGGTGAAGAGTGTATGGAGGAACAGTGAGGCACAGAGGGAGAGAAAACAGCTTTGTTCAGGATCTTCAAGGTGGTGTTCTACAGCTACATGTGCTCTGGCTTATGTTCTAATGAAAGATGTATAGTGTGGAATGTAGACTTGAAGAAGCCAGCAACAGCCAGGGTGTCCTAGCACCAGGGATGCTAAGCCAAGATTGTAAGATTAAAGTCAACCTGGGCTGCACAGAATGACCCTGTCTTAAGCAAACAAACCAGGCTATTATAAAGTTGTTAGCAGGACTGGAAAGATGGCTCTTGCTGGGGACCCAGGTTGGTGGCTCACACTGTTCTTAGCTCCAGTTCCAGTGGAATCTACCACCCTCTTCTGACTTTCTGGGGCATTAGGAATATACATGATGCACATACAAGCAAAAACACTCATATCCTTTAAAAATTTTTTTTAAAGAAATCACTCTTTTTAAGATCACTATTGGGCCTTTAAAAAAATTTTTTTTTTTAAAGAAATCACTCTTTAAGATCACTACTGGGGGCTGGAGAGATGGCTCAGTGGTTAAGAGCACTGACTGCTCTTCCAGTGGTCCTGAGTTCAATTCCCAGCAACCACATGGTGGCTCACAACTACCTGTAATGAGATCTGGTGCTCTCTTCTGGCCTGCAGACATACATGCAGACAGAACACTATAATGAATGAATGAATGAATGAATAAAACAAATAAAATGCACAAATTAATCTTTAAAAACAAAACATTTAAAAAAGATCACTATCATCAGACAACTACTTCATAGGTTTTACAGATGCAATGAAATAATGTGTATAGAGCTTGGCAAGCCAAACAAATCTGGATTTAGTTATGCTCATTATAACCTGTAGCAACTTGTGAGTGTGTGCAGTTCATAGATGAGCAAATAATGCCAAATGCTGGCAATGATTCTCCCCACTGCCGAGGGTTTTCTGAACAAAATCCCCACCTCCTGGTCTCAGCCCCACTCACAAAGACTGCAAAGTCCCGGGGTGCACTGCTGGCTCCTCCAGTGTGTGCCACGGTGGGTGGAGGATGCTGCAGGGTGATGTCGCTTAACTGCACATGACCTGGCAGTCGGATCACCACCTGGCCTTTATCACCTTCAAAAGCCCAGCAGTTTCCAGGGAATACGTCTGGCTGTAGGCGGGTTTGGGCAGACCATCAGAACATAAGACAAACCCCCAAGTCCAGACAGTACTGAGAACTGGAGGGTGGCCTGAGCTGCATAGCAAGACTCTGTCCTAGAGCTGCTGCTCAGCCCAGAGCTCTACCTTCTGCCTTGGACCTTGTCTAACCGTGGAGACAATGCTGAGACCCCAGTATTTTACAGTTCTCGGCTTGGCAGGAGCCTTCCCACACCATGCCAGACCGTGTCGGCGGTGGAGCACCTCTTGAAGCTAAACTGACCTCAGCTCCAGTCTTCTGTCCACTACGTTGATTCTTGCCCTCACCCTGGCTCGGCCCTTGGTACCATCCCCAGCTCCCGGGTTCCAGGCCCACCTCCAGGATGACCGAGGGTGGGCGTGCATAGTTCCAGAAACTCAAGCGATTCCAGAAATAGGCAGTGTTGGTGTCCTCATAGTCATCGGACGTCTTCTCCAGGTCGATGGAAGCTCCTAGAATGGGTAGACATCCCTTTCAGGGGCTCCTAGGCTTTCTCAGCAATGCGGTTGTCTATGACCCGGCCCCCTCCAGTCTGTTTCTTTCCACATCTGTGTCTTACCCACAGAGCTCAGTGCATAGTCAGGTTTCCGAACGAAGTCCTCATTCAGCCTCTGGAACACAAGCTTGGCCACTCTCTAAAGAGGCAGAGGGTGGACCAAGAGGGTTTTGGGCTAGTTTACAGTGGGCCGGCTTCTCAGTAACTCAATATCCAGAGATAGGACCTTAAGGGCCTTAAGAGTCCCCACAGTGGGTGTCTGGGTGAAGATTCATCTCAGGACCCAGGATGTGGTAGTTCCAAAGAGGGTCCTTGAGTGATGGCAGCTGGGCCCCTGAGCCTCCATGCAGGCACTCACCTCACTGTGGGCTGCGCGAACGCTGGACACCTCCTTGTGGAGTTGATTCAACTCTGCCTGGAGCTGCTGCAGCTGCAGGCCCTGAGTGTGCACACGCTGGTGGTACTGGCTGGATGGAGATGTAGGCATCATGTGACCTGTCCCAGGGCGCTCCTTCCCAAAGGCCCACCCCGGCTGCCCCCTTTTACCTCAGAGTCAGCATCTCCTTAGGTTCCTGGGGAGGGAGGAGCAAATAAGCGATCTTCTCCCTGTGTGGCCCGACTCACCGGCCTCCCTTTTTGAGAATGACTCCCCTTTCCTCCCATTCTCAGTTGGCCTCTGGGGATTACGCTCCATGCTTCCTACCCTGCCCCCTCCCAGTAGCCCAGGGATGCCCCCCCACAACCTCCACCCCACCTAGGGGCTTAGTCTCCCCAACTCACATTCTCCAAAGGGGGGACCAGGTACAGGAGACCCCACCAGAGTGCTGGAGAAAGAGAAGGGCATCCTCTGGTATAAGGGGACAGGGAGGAAAGCAAGGGGGTAGGGGTGGTGGCTGGGGCGGCAGAAGGATGGTGAGAGACCAAGCAGGGGTCACTAGAGTGGGCTGAGGGGCACAGGGACATGTGAGCTGGATTTGGCTGCAAACCTGCAGAGCTGGGGCCCCAGGGAATCAAAGCTCCTCACCTGCCAGAAAGACACTCAGAAGCGACGCAGCAGTGAACAGGAAGCGGATGGAACAGACCTCCCTGAGGAACCAGGATGGAAGCTGATGCCTTGAGGACCTAACTCACCCTAGCCTCGACCCCAGGGTCCTAGACCCAGTTCCTGGGAACTCGACCAGGTAAGAATCAGCTCAAGGCTTGGTGGGGCCCAGCCCTGCTGCCCATCCCTGCCCCTTCTTCCTCTGACCTGTACACACTGACCAGCACGTCTCCTGCCACCGATAACAACACGCTCAGCACCTGAAAGAGGAAGCCTGGGGCCCAGGACAGGGAGGGCGGACCATGAGGGGTGAAGTGGGGCAAGTTCACAAAGGCTCGGGAGGGACGGGGGCAGGGGGCGGGCAAGGTCCTGGGTCTCAGGAGACAAGAGTGGGCTGGACAAAGGAGCTGAGCTGGACACTCGGACCCGGACTCGGGCAGGAGAACTGGGGTTCCCAGTGCCGGGTCAGAAGGGATCGGGCTGGACACTCGCACCCGGGCTCGGGCAGGAGAACTGGGGTTCCCAGTGCCGGGTCAGAAGGGATCGGGCTGGCCTGGCTCGTACTCAGGAAGCTCTTCGACACCCGCGGGGCAGGCATCTCCTGCCTCAGATCCAGGGCGGGGAGAAGGCTGAGCTGCTCCTCCAAGCCTGCCGGAGATCCAGCCGGTTCTGCGGGAAGCCCAGGGCTTCATTGAGGTCTTGTGCACGCAAGCTCGCACTTCCCCCGGGGCCCGGCTGCGCCCGAGTCTAGTGCCAGACAGCCGGGCAGCCTCTCAAACAGACCTGGATGCTGCCGCACCCCCGTGCCAGCCACGCCCCCTACGCACCCCCGGACCCGGGGCCGGAGAGCCGCAGTCAGCCCAAGAACCCGCCCCACCCAGCCCGAGTCCCGGCGAGGCCGGGCCCGGGTCCGGGATGCCACTCACGCCGGCGCTGTGGCGCCTCGTCAGCCATGCCCAGTCACAGGATTTCCTCCGCCCCCTCCCGGGACGGGCCATGGCACCGTGCACCGCCACCCAGGGACTCGTGCCGAGCGCGCCCCCTCAGGCGCGAGGCCGGAACTGCACCCAGGTCCGCGTCGGGCCCCGCCCCCGCGAGCCCGCCCCGCCCTCTCGCCCCCGGGCTGGACCCCGCCCGCACCCGAGGCCCCGCCCCTCACGGTTGCCGCGCCACAGGCGGTCTGCCCATTGTGGCTCCGAGGCGCCGGCTTCGGCCAAGAGCTTCCTGCCCATGCGGCTCCTCCGGGCACTTGTGGGCTTAAGGCGGGCTCGGCACAGCTCGAGCCCCGGGCCCTTCTGCCCTCGGGCTGCTCGAGCTCCGGCCCAGCGGACCGGCGCCCATTGCTGTCCCCCGAAGTCACGCTGGGGGAACTACTGCTGTTGTCGCTGGAGAAGTCGGGGGCGTGCTTGTGAGAGGACGCGGCCGAGCCTGGGCGGGGGCTCCGCCGCATCCTTTCCTGGGGCTGCCCGCCCCCCAACCCCCGGGGAAGCCGCAGTCGCCGCAGCCAAAGCCCTCGGCCCTCCCTCCGCTGCCGCGCGCCGCCGGGTCCGACCCTGCGTGAGCCCCGGGCGGCGCGGCCGACTCCGCCCTGGCGTCTGCGACCTGCCCGCTGCTGCTGACGTCACAGAGGAGCTGTGTCACAGAGCCGCCGTGACGTCACTGGGAGCCCAGCGAGTCCCGGGTGTTTTGGTGTATGGCTTCGTGTGTGTGTGTGTGTGTGTGTGTGTGTGTGTGTGTGTGTGTGTGTGTGTGGATGTCGTTCTCCACCTTCGTTTTTTGAGATAGGGTCTCTCTTATTGAACCCGGGGCTCACTGTTTTTTGTTTGTTTGTTTGTTTTCTTCAAGACCCCATGGATCCTCTTGGATCCTCTTGTCTCTGCTCCCCCAGAGCTTTTGATTACAGGCATGTGCCTTAACACCCTTCATTTCTGTGGGTTCTGGGGCTAACATCTCAGGTCCTCATGCTTAGGCAGCAAGCAGTTTATACACTGGGCTGTGTCAGCCCCTTCACTTTGTTTCTGAGCCAAACCAGCGAGTCCTAGGGATTACAGGCCCCTGAGCTCTGGCCTAGCTTTTTACTAGAGTGCTGAGTCCCTGCACGTGGGTCCTCAGGACTTGGTTGACTGTGCCATCTCCCCAATCCTTTATGCATTTTGGACATGAGGTCTTGCTAAGTATCTCTGCTGGCCTACCACTGGCTATGGAGCCCATGATGATCCTAAGTGCCTATCATTCCCACTGCAGTGTTAACTTATGAGGATTTGTGGGGGTGGGGGTGGGGATGTTTCAAGACAAGGTTCTCTGTGTCTTTGAACTCGATCTGTAGTCAAGGACTCAGAGTTCCACCAGCTTCTACCTCCAGAGTGCTAGATTAAAAGGCATGTGCCACCACCGCTGGCAAAGATGGGGATTATTTATTTATTTATTTTTGGTTTTGTTCACTTCTGTATCCTTTAAGATAGGTCTAGCCTATAATGAGTGCCCAGGTACTTAGGAATATGTAGTAAATATTAAGAGGGAGCAGAGCATCATTAAAAATTACTGTTTTAATCACCCCTCTATTTATTTTTTAAGAGTCTCACTATGTAGCCAAAGCTGGTCTGGTGCTCAGCTCTGCCTGCCGCTATCTCCAAGCACTGGGATAAAAGGACCACACTTCTAGCCATATATTTTTTTCTCCCTCCCACTCTTCCTCTCTCTCTCCCTCTCTCCTCTCCCTCTTTCTCTCTCTCTCTTCTGTGGTGTCTGTGTGTGTCTGTAGATTAGGGGACAACTTTTGGGAGTCAGCTTTCCCTTTCCACCATGTGGGACCCAGGAATCAAATTCAAGTCTTCAGACATGGCAGCAAGTGCTTTTACCCACTGAGCCATCTTGCCATCTTAGAATGTACATTTAAACAACTACATGCTCAATCCTAATTGAGATCCACCCCAGAGAAAGCAATGGTGCTTAAAAAAAAAAAAAAAAAAAAAAAAAAACACAGCAGAAGACAACCTTGGTGGGTTGGAGCCAAGGGCCCTAGAAAGCCATGCCATGTGTCAGAACTCACGTGGAGAATTTGTCGGGGAGGGAGGAAAGGAATACAGAGTGCACCTCTGGGGATAAGGGCTGAGGGAGAGGAGGAACAAGAGAGGAAGAGAGATGCAGAGGCGGGGGAGGGGGAAGAGAGGCGGTGCAGATGTGGCCTCATGGGAAGAGAGAGAGGAAGAGAGGTGAGGAAGGCACTGCAGCTGTGGGATGGTCTTTCTGTTTGCTGTGAATACATGTCGCTACTATTGGTGAATAAAGAAGCTGTTTTGGCCTGTGGTAAGGCAGGATAAGAGCCAGGCGGGAAATCTAAGTGAGATACTGGAAGAAGAGGGCGGAGTTAGGGCAGATGCTTAGAGGATGGCTTCTTATAGTTATCAATTTAAAAGACTGTTTCTTCTCAATACCTTTACCAGAAAAAGACACAGAAAAAGTTGCCTTCACAGTGCCTACTTATAATAATTCTCAGTCTGTTAAGAGATATCAGTGGAAGATTCTCCCACAGGGAATGTTGAATAGCCCAACCCTGTGCCAGTATTTTGTATGACAGCCATTGGGAGTAATACGTAAACAGTTTCCTCAATCTATAGTTTACCATTATATGGACGACATTTTACTAGCTGATTCAAATGTAGATACTTTAGAAAGAATGTTTGAAGAAGTAAAGGAAATTTTGCCTTGTTGATTACAAATTGCTCCTGAAAAGATAGGTCCTCTTAATTATATAGGATGTAAAATAGTTCTACAAAAAATTAGACCCCAAAAAGTGCAAATTAGGAGAGATCGATTACAGACACTTAATGACTTTCAAAGATTATTAGGAAACATTTCCAATCTACTGAGTACTATTGGAGTAAAAAATGATGAACTGAGAAATTTGTTCAAAACCTTAGAGGGTGACAAGGACTTAAATAGTCCAAGAGAATTATCAGCTGAATCTGAGAGAAAATTGGCTTTGGAGGAAAAGGAAATACAGGATGCACATGTGGATCATTTGGATGCAAAACTTTATTACATTTGGGTATTTTAGCCTCTATGCATTCTCCTACAGGAATTTTAATGCAGAGGGAAGATAATATATTGGAATGGCAATTTCTACCAAATTAAAAACTTATGTGGAAAAGATCTCTGAGTTGATTTTAAAAGGGAAATTGAGACTTCATCAATTAGCAGGAATAGACCCAGCACAAATTGTAGTACCTTTAACTAATGATGAAATTGACAAATTATGGGCAGAACGTAAACTTTTGCAAAGAGCTTGCAGTAATTTTTTGGGAGAGATTAACAAAAAATATCCCAAAAGCAATAGAATTAAACTTATAAAGAGAACTAACTGGATCCTGCCCTGAATTGTATGTGAAACACCAATATATGGAGCCCCTACAATTTATACTGATTCAAACCAAAAGGGAAAAGCAGGTTACACATCAGAAGATTTAAGTAAAGTGGTTCAAAGTCCTTATAATTCTGTCCAAAAATCGGAATTATATGCCATTTGATGGTATTAATGGATTCTTTTGGAAACTCTCAACATAGTTACTGACTCTCAGTGTGCAGAAAGAATGGTCTTACACATTGAAACTGCTGAATTTATCCCTGATGAGTGAGAATTAACTTATTATTTATTCAGTTACAAGAAATAAGCAAGAATAGGAATCATCCCTTATATATAACACACATCCGATCCCATATGGGTCTGCCAGGCCCTCTAGTATAAGATAATGATGAGATTGATCAGTTATTGAAAGGAAAATGTGCTGGAGGCCCATTAAAAACATCATGTCAATAGTAAGGGTTTTAAAAAGGATTTTTCCATAACCTGGCAAGAAGCCAAGGAAATTATAAGGAAATATCCTACTTGTTCTTTATACAATCAAACTCCACTACCAGAAGGATGTGTTTCACTTCGCAGAATTTGGAAAATTGAAATATGTGCACCACAATATTGATACTCAGGATTTCAGTGGGCAACTGCTCTGAGTTCTGAAAAAGCTGATTCTGTAATCACTCATTTGCTAGAAGTTATAGCCATCATGGGTATACCTGCACAAATTAAAACTGACAATGCTCCCCAGCATATGTCTCTGTCTAAATGAAACAGTTTTTTGCTTATTACAATATAAAGCATATTACAGGTATTCCACATAATCCTACAGGCCAAGCAGTTATAGAAAGATCAAATCAAACTCTAAAGGATATGCTAAATAACAGAAAGGGGTAACAACGCCCCCCCCCAATAAGTTACATAATGCTCTATTAACTTTGAATTTTCTCAGTGCAATGAGAAAGGAACAACAGCTGCAGTGAGACATTGGATAATAGAAAAAACTATGGAATTAAATCAGCCTGTATACTTTAAAGATGTTCTGACCTCAGAATGGAAACCAGGGCATGTGTTACATTGGGGACAAGGCTTTGCTTTTGTCTCCACAGGAGAAGAAAAGCTATGGATACCATCAAAATTGATAAAGGTTCAATTTGAACAAGGGAGACCTCTTAATTAGAAAAGGTGATAGTATATCAACCAGCATGACCATTCAATTTAAACTAACTTATACCACTAACAAATGCTTTTCATTTGATCAGCTATAACTTGCCACAAGGGAACCTCCTCAAAGTTAGGGTTGGGGAAGGGTTTTGTTTTTGTCTTTCAGGAGAATGAAGGCTAAGGAATCTGAAGAACACTGACAAATGAGACATCTGAAGAAAAAGGACAAATCGTGCTTGGCTGAGGAGCCAATGGGGTGAAGCTACCATCTGTGGGATCGTGACTGAAGGCCTGGCCTCTAAGTCAGAATCCCACCCAGGCAGAATGATAAGGCATTGCCAACGGAGCCCCTGGATAGCCAGCTCCCCCTCCGTCCCCGCCGTGCATCGGGATGGGTCCGGTGCGGAGAGCCATTTGCCCCAGGAAATGGGCCGCCCTTTTGCCCATTCCATTGAATGCACGTTCGTGTGGAACCTGGCGCTAAACCATTCCTAGACCTGCGTCTGGGTCGGGGTTTCATACGCAGCTCCCTTGATGCGATCTATTGAAAGTCAGCCCTCAACACTAAAAATTTAAAAAAAGAAAAGAAAAGAAAAAGGACAAATCATCCAGAAAAAATGTCCTAAGAAAAAGAGTAAACTGACCTATTGGTATATCACATATCTAACAGGATAAAATTTCATAAATCTTTCTAAATGTTTGTTTCTGCTCTTCTGTACAGACACATAATACAAAAGGTCTTTATGTATTCCCAGTTCATTTAAAAATTAAAGCTGGCTTTGGAGTTGGAGTGTGGCTCTCTCCTCTAAACCCAAGTATGCTTGTTAAAAGAAAATCTCTGTATCATGTCAGAAGAGCCACCTGATATGGGACCGAAGAAAAACAAAAATTAAGGGACTGTTCTATTGCCATTAATCTCATGGTCCTTTGGTTTTATTTTGACTCTTTTAAACCTTTTTTCTTTTTTTTTCTCTGAGACAGGGTTTCTCTGTGTAGCTTTGGAGCCTTTCCTGGAACTCACTCTGTAGACCAGGCTGGCCTTGAACTCACAGAGATCTGCCTGCCTCTGCCTCCCGACTGCTGGGATAAAAGGCATGTGCCATCACTGCCCAGCTAAACTTTTCTTAAGGTATGAATTTTATATCAAAATTTATAAGATTAATATATGTATCTAATTTTAAAATTTTGTCATGATGTTAATGGTCATATAGAGTACTAACTAATTCTAGAAAAAGGCTTCATTAGCTTCCTGTACATGTTTTCATGTTTGAGTCTCTATCAGTTTTCTGCAGTGAATCATGACCATGCCTAACAGTGACTTTGAAGTTTTCAAAAAGATGATGGAACCCCACAATGATGATTCCAACAGGATGATGATAACGCTACCAAGCTGACAAATATCACGCAAATTGGCTTTGGGTTATAAACTGCTCAGGACAATATCAAGATGGCTAGCTGAGGTGACCCACAGCCCTACAGACTACTCCAGTCAGGACTTGACCATATTCTAAATTTCTTTGTGTCCCCAAAAAACTACCAGTACCCCCAATTAGCAGGAAGTAGCCTAGGAAACTACATCCATATCCCCCCAAAATGGATTATGGATGTTTGTCTTTGTTTAGGGGTTGGTTAAAAGTTGTTATTGGTCATAGTCAATCTCTTTCTAGAAGAAAGGGGGATATGATATAGAAATGTATTATATAGAAATGATAGGATAAAAGGGTAGATTATTGAATTTACTTTAAAAAAAGAATATGAATATGATACGAGAAAGAGATAGATTATTGAATCTACTCTGAAAAGAAAATGGAAGATTATTGGTATGATAAGATAAAAAGGTAGATTATTGAATTTACTTTTAAAAAGCAGCTACTAGTTTTAAATATTTTACATTGGATTACATTTTTGTGAATTGTACACAAATTTTGTACTTATATATTGATACAAATTTGAGATTATTTTTGTTAGAACATACTGTGCATATGTTTCCAATCTTGTTCAAGGTATAGTACCTATACAACTCATTTAACAATGTAATGCAATTTTCTAGTCCTTGAAAGTTATTATTACCAACTAATATATATAAAGAAGTGCTGGGGCTGGAGAGATGGCTCAGAGGTTAAGAGCACTGACTGCTCTACCAGAGGTCCTGAGTTCAATTCCCAGCAACCACATGGTGGCTCACAACTATCTGTAATGAGATCTGGCGCCCTCTTCTGGCCTGCAGGGAGAACACACACTGTATACATAATAAATAAATAAATCTTAAAAAAAAAAGTGCACCGGCTGGTGGTGGCGCACGCCTTTAATCCCAGCACTCGGGAGGCAGAGGCAGGCAGATCTCTGTGAGTTTGAGGCCAGCCTGGGCTACAGAGTGAGTTCCAGGACAGGCTCCAAAGCTACACAGAGAAACCCTGTCTCGAAAAAAGAAAAAAAAAAGTGCAAGTTAGTAGTTAGTCATTACAATCAAACTTGTAGTCCTGTTACTCAAGTTTTCTTCAAAGATATATTTCAGAGATATATTTTAGGTAGACAGGCCATCTTCAGACACTTCAGAGATCTATAGAACATGACATTTAAGATGTTTTAGTAACATAAATTCTTTTTTTTTTTTGAGCTGAAAATCGAACCCAGGGCCTTACGCTTGCTAGGCAAGCGCTCTACCACTGAGCTAAATCCCCAATGCAAATTCATTTTTTTTTTTAAATGACAACGTGACATGTCTACTCCTGGCAGCACCAATCTACTTCAGAGAAGATGATGGTCATCGAAGAAACTCTTTATGGAGTTTACTTTCTTTGTGGCAAATTAGCCACTGGTCAAGAAAGTGCCCTTGCCTCAACTGCTGACAGTATGCTGTCCAAATGGACAAGCAGGACACAAAAGAAAGGACTGCTGATCCTTGCCAAGACAAGGTAGGAAGGCCATTTAGACAATCCTGCTTCACAGATGAGTCTGTCAGATATGCTAGGTAGGCCTGTAGGCCAAAGATGGATACCCCAGTGTTGCAGAGGAACCTGGGTGACTGTCTAGGCAGCCAGCTATTTCTGTCATTTCTCACATTTCTTAGAAGTCTTTGGTAATCTTATTTCCTTCTTAGGTCTCTGATGGAGTTGAAGATTAGATAGTTATAGTTTTTCTTGTTAACAAATTCAGAAAAGAAACTCACTAAAGAGGTGTAAAGTGTATAAGTTTAAAAGCCATCAAAAGATAGTTTGGGGTTGGTAATACAAGTTAGGATAGAAAGTGAATTAGGTACAACATTTTGGACTCACTAAAATAGCATAAATAATGGAGTATTTTTCTCTGAGTCTGGCAAATGTTTATGGACTGGACATTGTTAATGTAATTCTTGACAGTATATGTTATGTATACTTATTGTACGTATTGTATATAGTTTTTCTTATATTAGTTACAACTTTTTTATTACTTTAGACAAAAAAGGGGAAATGTGGTGATATATTGTGTACCCTAATAAAATTTGCCTGAATACAGAGGCTACCACAGAGATCCACAACTGGCTAAAATTCAGAGACTAAGTGACCATGTATTGTCAGCTCCAATTGGTGTATCTGAGTAGGGGACACAGAGGTCCTTGTGCTCACAGATAAGCACTAAAGGAACCAGGAATATTGAACACACAGTGTTGTCTCTTCAAAGGAAGAGGTGTATAACCTGCTTTCCGCCCAGAAGAGATACGGTTTATAGCCTGGTGATCTTAGTGCTATCTGCATGGCCAGGTCACACCTGACTCCCCTAGGCTCCTACTTTTGTCACAGTCTTCCTCCCTAGACCCTTATCTTGAGCATTATTTCTCAGTCAATAGGACCTATATTTATGGGAAAGTCACATGTACTTTCCAGTGACTTTTTGTTTTTGTTTTGGTTTTTCGAGACAGGGTTTCTCTGTGTAGCTTTGTGCCTGTCCTGGATCTCACTTGGTAGCCCAGGCTGGCCTCGAACTCACAGAGATCCACCTGCCTCTGCCTCCCGAGTGCTGGGATCAAAGGCGTGCGCCACCGCCGCCCGGCTGATAATAAAACTTTTCATACGAGTGCTATTGCATGATGTGAGTGACTTCTGCCTGTGCCCCTCAGCTCCAACCTACCAAGGTCTGTCTCCTGCTGTTTTACAATGGGAGATTTCATAAGGCTCCACCTCTAGATGAAGAGCTACTGGCAAACGGTGGCTGCTGAGAGAGGAAGAATCACTTTTCTCCAGAGGCAAACATAGTGATCCGTTATCCCAAGGGGTCAGCCCTAAGCACATGTACATAAAAGCAACATTAAATGGGCTCATTAGTGGGGGGTGTGCACATACAATAATCATAGTAGAGGTCATGAATTTGAGAGGGAGTGATGGGGCATGGGAGGAGTTGGAGGGGGATTGGTGTTAGAAATGGTATAAATACCACATATAAAATTCTCAAAAACATTGAGTTAAAAAGTAACCTTTCTTGTCAGGTGTGGAGTTTCGTTGTTTGGATTTTTGTTTTGTGTGGTTTTTAGGTTTTAGAAGCAGGGTTTGCTTCAAACTCACTATGTAATGATGATCTTGAACCTCTCATCCTCTTGCCTCCATCTCCTAAATTCTGAGGTTTTAGTCATTCACTATGCCTAATTTATGGGGTGTTGGGATTTAACCTATGGCCTCCTGCATCCTAAGTAAGTATTCTACAAACTGAGCCACACCCCCAGTTCTTCCTAATGCCATTATTGAAATGGAAAAGCTAACACAAGGAGGAGTCTTGTTATTTAGCTTGAAGCTAAATAACAAGACCCAGTTCTTCTGATGATCCCATCTTATCTACATTCCTTTACTTCAGCCAAGCTGAAATTACAGGTCCTAGGACACCATCCCTTCCCACTACCTGAATGTTGGTCTTGGGTTCCAATTTCTGTTTCAGATCCTGTTTTAAAGACCCCCTCTTCAGCAAAGTGCCTCTGTCCTCCCTCCTCAGAGCTCCCCAGTCCTGAACCTTCCCTACTGTGAAAGTAACTGTGACATGTTCTTTTTGGGTTGTGTTCTTATTGGCATGTACGAAACTTCCTACAGATAAAGAGCACATCTGTTTCACCTCTCCTTGGCTTCATCTCTCCATTTGTGAGAACACAGCAAACATTTTGCACGTAGGAAGTAAATTAAAAAGAATAACTTGGAGTCTGGGTGGTGGTGGTACACATCTCTCAGGAAGCAGAGCCAGTTGGATCTCTGGCTTCAAGGCCAGCCTGGTCTACAGAGCTGGTTCCGGGACAGCCAGGGCTACACAGAGAAACTCTGTCTCAAGAAACAAAATAAAAACAAACAAACAAACAAAAAAAAAAAAAAAAAAGGAAAGGAATAATTTGGCCAGGGAGATGGACCAGTGAGTAAAAGCTCGCTGCCACGTCTGACCTACAGCCTGAGTTTGATTCCCAGGACCCTCATGGTGGGAGATGAGAACTCACTCCTGCAAGTTATCTTCTGACCTCCATATGTATGCTATGACGTGCACAACTCTCCAAAATAAACAAATGCACAAACAAATGTAATTTAAAAATTAAAAACTACTCTGGGGGCTGGAGCAATGGCTTAGGGCTGGGGAGTGCTGCTCATCAAGAGGACCAGAGTTTGGCTCTCAGTATTCAGGTCCAACTGTTCACAACTGCCTGTAACTCCAGCTCCCAGGGATCTGGACACAAATGCATACACGTACATATCAATAGAAATAGTAAAAATTTTAACAGCTAAGTAGGACATTTATATACAGACAAATGTACACATAGTTAATTTTTAGTCTGATTCTAAGGTTTGCAGACTCCCCGGACTCCATTTACAGCTTCACTCGAGTCCTAGTACACTAAGCTAAGGGCCTCTGGCTTCTGGTTAGGAAGCACAAAGTACAACTACTATATGTAGGCTAGGGATGCATTCAACAAACGTGGTGAATGTGTGCAGTGCTGACACTGGAGAGAGGGTCCGTCTTTTGCTCCATCTGTTTATCCAGACAGTTTATTTTTGTTGTTGTTTTGAGACTAGGTCTCACTGTGTAGCTCAACTTGACTTTGAACTAGAGATCCACCTGTCTCAGCCTCCCAACTATTGGAATTACAACTGTGTGTTCCCGTGCTTGGCCCCAGCCACTGTTTTTCAAGGTCTACTGTGTGTGCTACATTTGGAGGTGAACTCTGGGAACTCAGAACAGAACAAGAAAGGTCTGAGCCAGGTGTGGTGGCACACACCTTTAATCCTAGCATGAGGGAGGCAGAAGGAAGCAGATATCTGAATTAGAGGCTAGCCTGGTCTATAGAGTCAGTTCCAGGACAGCCAGGACTACACAGAGAAACTGTGTCTCAAAAAACAAAACAAAACAAAAATTATTTATATCAACCTGACACAGACTAGGGTCATCTCAGAAGAGGGAACCTCAATTGAGAAAATGTCCTAATCAGATTGGTCTGTAAGCAAGCCCGTGGCACATTTTCTTGATTAAAGTTTGATTTGGGGGGCTGAAAAGATGGCTCAGTGGTTAAAGAGCACTGGATGCTCTTCCAGAGGACCCCAGTTCAATTCCCAGCACCCACATGGCAGCTAACAACTGTCTGTAACTCCAAGATCTGACACACTCATACAGACATACATGCAGGCAAAACACCAATGCATATAACATAAAAATAAATTATTAAAAAAAAGAAAGATTAGGGGGCTGGAGAGATGGCCCAGCAGTTAAGAGCACTGGCTGCTCTTCCATAAGACCCAGGTTCAATACCCAGCACCCACATGGCAGCTCACAATGGTCTGTAATTCCAGTTCCAGGGGATCTGACACCCTCACACCAATGCACATAAAATAAAGTTTAAAAAAAATTCTTACAAAAAAAAAAAAAGATTGATTTGGAAGGGTCATAAGAGAGGAAGAAACCTCAACTGAGGAAATTCCTGCATAAGATCTGGCTGTAGGCAGGCCTGTCAGGTGTCTTAATTGGTGACTGATGGAGGAGGAACCAACCTGTTATGGGTTGAGAACAGCTCTGGGCTCGTGGTCCTAGGTTCTATTTTTTAAAAAAGCAGGCTGACCACGTTGGTAAGCAGCATTCTTCCATGGCCTCTGCATCAGCTCCTGCCTCCAGGTTCCCACTCGGTTTGATTTCCTGTCTTGTTTTCCCTCAATGCATAGCATGACTTGGGATATGAAAGCCAAATAAACACTTTACTCCCCAAGTTGTTTTTGGTTGAGGTGTTTCATAACAGAAGTAGTTAACCTTAACTGAGACATAAATTGGTACCAGGGACTGGGGTATTTCAGTGACAGACCTGACCATGGGTTTTTTGAAGGACTGTGGATTAACTTTGGAACACTGGGCTAGAAAAACCATTGGGTGTTCAAAGCTGGTGAGCAGGTCTGTAGGAGCCTGGGAGGTAAGAATTTTGAGAGAAATATAGATGATGGAGTCCTGGTTTATGAAGTTCCAGAGGGAAGATTGAGAGTCACTGAAAGACTCTCTTGGGGCCGTTGCATATTTTGAATTAAGACTTATGGTGTCTGCTGAGCTGAGTTGAAGAATCACTGTGATTAACAGGATAGCAAAACCTCTAATGTGAAAACATTGCTTTCCTGGGACAATCAATGCTAGAGCTGAGAAATTATAGATGACTAAGAAGAGCCCAGCATCACTGAGGCGAAATCTTCTGGGAAGTGTTTCCTCAGGGTTAGTTAACACACAAGCAGTGGTCTAGGAAGAGCCTCGGTTCTAGCTCATGTTGGCAGCTGAACTTTGTTATCTGTAAGAGTCTCTCAGGTGGTAGTGATTTTGAAGGCTTGAAGGGGTCATGGAGAGCAGCTGAGTCTTGGCACTGTGAGAGGCCAGGAAAGGTCACTGGTAAAGGTGCAATCTCAGTAACAGTTGAAGGCCCAGGATTGAAGGGGTCAAGGAGAGAAATTATGCTTGGCCCCATGAAGAGAGCCTAAGAGAAGTTATTGGTGAAAGTGCAGCCCAGTCGCAGCAAGAGATTCCAGCATTTTGGTGATGCTAATGTCATAGTATGACCCCCAAGGACAGCAGCAGCTATGAGGTGGAGCTGGCCTGAGTCTACAAGACAAGCTTTGTGAGCTGTGGCAAGCCTTTGGAGGAGCCCAAAAGATTGTGAGTCCCAGAAGTCTAATTTTGCTCTTTCAGATTGTGACTGTGCCCTGGTTCTTTGTTCTTGGAGTGAGGAAGTATGTAATTTTTTTTTTTATTTTATTTTACAGGAGCCCACAGTTGAGAAACTCTGAATTTTTAAAGACATTTTGGAGTTTTATAGAGACTGAATTTTTAGAGACTGATATTTTAAAAGAGCCTAAATTTTTAAAGTGTTTGAATTGGTAAAGACTGTGAGCTGTGAGACTTTTAGCTAGGCAGAGGTAGCTCAGCTTTTATTCCCAGCACTTGGGAGGCAGAGGCAGGCAGATCTCCTGGTTCGAGGCCAGCCTGGTCTACAGAGCAAGTTCCAGGACAGCCAGAGCTACACAGAGAAACCCTGTATCAAAAAATCCCCCCCCCAACAAACAAAACCTGTGAGACTTTTAAGTTTTCAATATATATTTTTTTAAATTTTTTGAGACAGGTTTTCTCTGTGTAACAGTCCTGAAACTCGCTTTGTATATCAGTCCAGCCTCGAACTCACAGAGATTCATCTGCCTCTGCTTCCCAAGTGCTGGGATTAAAGATGTGCACCACCACTGCCCGGCTTCCAATATATTTTATATTGTGTTATTTATTAATATGAGATCTTTTGGATGAAAGATTATTATTATTATTTTTGGAAAGATTATTGTTAAATAGTGTTGTATTGCTGTATCCATTTTACAGGGGTCAATTGTTCTGGCTAATTTTATGTCAATTTGACACAAGCTAAAGTCATATGAGAGTAGAAAACCTCAGTCGAGAAAATGCCTCTGCAAAATCGGGCTTTAGGCAAGCCTGTTGGACATTTTCTTAATTACTGGTTGTTGGGGGAGAGCCCAGCTTATCTTGGATGGGGACATCCCTGGGCTGGTAGTCCGTGATTCTATTTAAAAAAAAAAAAAAAAGGTAGACTGAGCAAGCTGGCAAGCAGAACTCTGCATGCTTGAGTTCCTGCCCTTTGATAGGCAAGCAAGTGTGAGTGGAATAACCCTTTTCTCCTCAACTTGCCTTTGGTCATGGTGTTTCATCACAGCAATAGTGACCCCAAGGCAACTCCCTAAATTACTTTTGGTCATAGTGTTTGATCACAGCCCTAGAAGGAAAACCAAGGCCTCATGGGCAACCGGGGCCAGCCTGAGATCCCGCCTTCTCCATCCCTACCCTGTCCCAGCTCCCATCCCATAAAGACGAGACACAGGCTGAAGCTTCTTGGCATCCTGCAGATGGTACAGACAGAATTCTGCGCTGACAACAGGGACTGTATCCCCACCTCTCAGGCCTCAATCCTTCCTACCCATGACCTCCTTCCCTTGCCTCTCAGGCCTCAATCCTTCCCCACCCATGACCTCCAGGCCTGCCCCCTGTCTGTTTGCCTAAAGGGAAGGGATTGCTGAACTTGCTGGGTGAGTCCAATGAGTCATGGACAACACAGGTGGGCAGAAGGGCAAGCCAGCAGACTGAGAGCCAGAGGCACAGTGACCATGGCTCTGACCGTGTATGTGAGGCACCTAACAGGGCTACCAGGCATCCATGACCGACAAGTGAGGCTCTGCTTTCGTGGTAAGACTTGCATGGGTGGTCTGAGGATGTCTAGAACTGGGGAGTTCTGGATTCTTCATTCCCCAGACCTCCAACTTAAATCCTGGCCAACTCTATAACCTGTCTCCCTTCTCCATGTCTTCTACTCATTTTCTTATCTTTCACTGTGATTGGGGAACTAGACTGTGGGCCACCGGCGGCTGGGGTAAATGATTTGTGTATGGGTAGGGGCTGAAAGATGACTAGTTTCATTTTTGAGCAGGTTTTACCCAGAAAACAAGGAAAATTCACTGTGGCCGGGAAGCAGACATTGGTGAGGTCAGTATAGCTGATTCTTAGCTGGAAAGAAGTCAGTATTTTCCTTTTGGGGTCCATGGTGGCGCAGAAGCTCATTCCTGGGCTTGGAAGGTATAGTCTCCAGAAATGGTGTGAGTCTTAGGTTTGAGATGTCAGTCTCAAAACTAGTGGGGTTAGTTTTTGATTGGCAGTAAGTCCCAGATCAGCCCTAGATTGAAGTCAATCCCATGTTGGAAGGGTTTGTTTGAGGCTTGGGAGATCACTCCTAGAGGTAGCCTCACATTTGGACAGTTGGGACTAGACTGTGTGAGGGTCAGCCCAACATCTGGTTATGAGCATCTTCCTGTCCCCAGCTGTTTCGTTGGCCCCACTATGGATCTCCACTGGCTGGGCAAAGTCTGTCTGTACAGGTGGTCAACTGTAGCCGTGTGTTCAGCCCCAGGTGAGTAGAACTGGAGGAAGCCAGGGAATGGTTTGGTGTCAACTACCTGACTCGCTCTTTTTTGTTTTTTGAGACAGGCTTTCTCTGTGTAGTTTTGGTGCCTGTCCTGAATCTCGCTTATTAGACCAGGCTGGCCTCGAACTCACAGAGATCCTCCTGGCTCTGCCTCCTGAGTGCTGGGATTAAAGGCGTGCACCAACACCCCTGGCCTGACTCACTCTTGTGCTCCATGCTTCTTCTAGGCCCCTGGGGACCCTGGTGATCTCCCTGCAGCAGCTTCAGAGTGCTGGGCACTTGGTGCTGAGAGAAAACCTAGTGGATGAGAAACTCCGGGTGTCCCCAGTAAGTTCCACCAGCCAACCATCAGCAAGCCTAAGACTTCCTCCAAACAGAGGGTTCCATTTAACTGAGCCAGGGGAAAACTTGAGCCAGACAGCAGTGGCAACAAGCACCCCGCCCCAGCTCAGGCTCCTTTTCTAGCAGCCCCTGCCTGAGTCCTACATGGGCCAGAAGCAGGCGATTTCTGAGTCCCAGGGCATGTGGTGAGTGTACTGACGCTCCTTGGGTCTGGGGTAGGCTCACTTTTCTGATGGGAGACAATGATGAACCTGGGACTTCATGGAAGGTTGCCTATCCTTAGAAGAGGTGGACCTGGCATCAAATCTCAGATCCACCTCTTCCCCCTGGAGTATCTAGAAGAGTTCAGCATCTAAGCTGTTTCCTCATTGACGTAATGGAGAGTCAGACCTTTTGTTTTGTTTTGTTTCACTCAATCATTGGTTAAGTTCAAGGATGATATTGAGCAATGGAGATTCAGTGGTAAGCAAAACCAGATAAAGATTTGCTTTCTTGAAGCTCACTAGCTACCACAGGGGTCCATACTAAGCAAGCATCCACAGAGGTAGAAGCCAATTTGCTGCTGTTGAATGTTACAGAAGCACTGGTAAGAGTCTATGAGAATGTGTAAGTAGTTTGTGACCTAGATGGAAAGGTTGGAAGCGTTCCCTTGGAGAGATGATGCTTGAGCTCAGAACTGAAGGTGATAAGCGCTAACTGAAGGAGACTGTTCAGAGGAGCCTGAATGCGTAGAATCCCAGTGTGCTGATGGGGCATAGTTGGGGTGCTGAGTGGAACAGAAACCTAGAATGAGATGGAGCTGGCAAAGTTGTCAGGGACCAGGCCGGCCATGCAGAGCTGAGAAGGCCAAGGACAGAGAAGGAACAGGCTCAGGAAGTAGCGAGCATGTTGAAGCTGTTTGTTTGTTAGTGTTTGTTTTGTACTTTCCAGGCTTAGGTTTGTTTGTTTTCAGTACTTTTGAGCCCAAAACCCTTCTGAAAACTAGGAAAGCACCCTACCAACTGGATCCTCATCCTCAAGTCCTTTAATTTCTTTCCCTTTTATTTATATAGCAGAATGTGATAGTGCATGTCTTTAACCCCAGCAGAGGCAAAGGCAAGTGGATCTCTCTGAGTTCCAGGTCAGCTTAGTTTACATAGTGACATCCAGGTCACATTAAAACCCTGTCTCAAAAAATTATTTAAAATTTTTTTTTTTCTGAGCTGAGGACCAAACCCAGGGCCTTGCGCTTGCTAGGCAAGTGCTCTACCACTGAGCTAAACCCCCAGTCCCTAAATATTATTTTTTAAAGATTTATTTATTCATGTACTTTATGTGTATGAGTGTCCTATCTGCATGTATACCTGCATGCCTAAAGAGGGAATCAGATCCCATTATAGATGCTTGTGAGTCACCATGTGTGTGTTAGGAATTGAACCCGCATCCTCTGGAAGAGCAACCAGTGTCTTACCAGATGAGTCACCTCTTCCAGCCCCTTAAACATTTATTTAGTTAGTTGGGTTTTTTTGAGACAGGGTGTCTCTGTATCTCTGTCTGTCCTGGAACTTATTCTGTAGACCAATGTAGCTGGAGAGCTTCTCTCCAGGTGCCACCAAGCCCCAGTGGTCCCACAACCCACATATAAAATAATCACTCAGACGCTTATATTACTTATAAACTGTATGGCCATGGCAGGCTTCTTGCTATCTAGTTCTTATATCTTAAATTAACCCATTTCTGTTAGTCTATAAGTTGCCATGTGACTCGTGGCTTACCAGTACCTTACATCTCACTTGTCACGGCGGCGGCTGGCAGTATCTCTCTGACTTAGCTTTCCTATTCCCAGAATTCTCTTCTCTGCTTGTCCTGCCCATACTTCCTGCCTGGCTACTGGCTAATCAGCATTTTATTTATATAGAACAATATCCACAGCACTTCCCGCCCCCCCTTTTTTTTTCAAAAGGAAGGTTTTAACTTTCACATAGTAAAATTACAGATAACAAAACAATTATCAAGCAAGAATTACAGTTACAATATCTAGTCTATTTATAATATCTAGTCTATTTATAATATCTAGTCTATTTGTATTCGGCAGAATTAAAGATATCCTATATTTGTGAGTCTAAGGTTTTATCTCTTATCATAACTAAGGAAAATTATAACTATCTAGTCTTCAACTACATCTAAGACCTCAGAAGGATATAATATTACTTGAGAAATGGGAGAAGGATGCAAGCAACTTTCAGGAGTCTTGCAACAATAGACAGAGACAGCTGGCAGCCTGGACAGTCATCCAATGTTCCTTTGTAAAGTTGGGGCATCTGTCTTCAGCCCACAGGACTAGAGTCTCTCAGTCACTTCTCTCAGTGTCCTGTAGAATGTTTGGCAGTTTTCTCTGCAAAGCAGGAACCTGAAGGACCATTTTGCCAAGCAAAGTTCAGTGGTCACCTTCTTATGGGTCCTGCATGTCCAGTTGATCAAGCAATCCAGGCAAGAACAGTTTCTTGCCCAAATGGCTATTTTTGCCAAGGTGAAGATAAACTCCATATGAAGTGTCTTCAATGCCCATCCTCCTCTCTGAAGTAAATCGGTGCTGCCAGGAACAGACATGTCTCACTGACCAGAAAGTCTACATTTTTTTAAAAGATTTATTTATTTATTATGTATACAGAAGAGGGTGCCAGATCTTATTACAGATGGTTGTGAGCTACCATGTGGGTGCTGGGAATTGAACTCAGGACCTCTAGAAGAGCAGTCGGTGCTCTTAACCTCTGAGCTATCTCTCTAGCCCTTACATTTTTAAAATATTTTAAATGCCATATTCTGTAGGTCTTTGAAGTATTTGAAGATTACCTATCTATCTGAAATATTTCTCTGTATTCCTAGAAGACTTAACTAACATAGCTACAAGTATGATTATCATAGAGGACTAATTATTAATCTATTTTTAAATTATCCATTATAATTTTAAATGAGCTGTACAAACATAATACCTTAAACAAGAGTAAAAATATACACACAGTATAACAAAATTAACTAAGTTTGTATCAATAGACTAAAATCTATACCAATGTAAAACATTTTAAACAAGTTGTTGCTCTTTAGAAGTAAGTTCATTAATCTACCCTTTCATCCTATTACATCTATATCATATCCCCTTTTCTTCTTTAGAAAGAGATCGCATTTATAATCAACCTGATTTAAATAAAAATATTGGTTTTTCTCTGTCCCACACCAGAGGCTCTTCTGATTTGGGACACAAGAATCTCTTAACCATTTTTTTTTTTAATCAATATGTCTGGGTTTAGAGATGGAGTGAGCCAATTCCACCTCCAAAGCCAGCTTGATATATTTGGGAATTTAGGCGTAGTTTTTCTTACTACTTCCTGCTGGAGGGGGACACTGTATATTATGGGGACACAAAGAAAATTTTAGGATTATGGAGTAGTCTGTGAGAGTATATCTTCTGAGCTAGTTGCCTTGAAACCATTCTGGATGTTGGATCATCTGGGCCATGGTGTCATCAGAGACCTTTCAGGGGGTCTTGGCTGGCCACACCTGATGTATCTTAATCTGGAACAAACCCACAGCCTCTGGCTTTCTGTGGAAACAAAAGCAAAGCCTCCTTTCCAAAGCAACATATCTTTACATCTAAATTTTGAAGTCAAGGTGTCTTTAAAGTATACAGATTGGCTTAACTCCGCTGCCTTTATAATCAAATATCTCTCTTTAGTTAAAAATCCCACAGACAACACAATCCAGATTCTCTGTGTAATATCCATCTTTATGTGGCTTTTTTTTATAGTACCTTTATTGTCTCTTTAAAGACTTTATTTTTATTTTTATTTTTTTGTTGTTGGAGCTGAGGACCGAACCCAGGGCCTTGTTCTTGCTAGGCAAGCACTCTACCACTGAGCTAAATCCCCAACCCCCCAAGACTTTATTTTTAAAAACTATCTATTTTTTTATAACTGTATATATATTATATATTTTTTTCCTCTTTCAAGCCTATGTACATTTTTACACACATTGTAAAGCATTTAAAGTCTTGTTCCATCTGAATCTGTCTTATCCTGAATCTACTGTATTAAACTGAAGCATTCTAAGACTGAAAATGTGCTGTGGTGTCTCCGCAGGGGAGCCCCCCCCCCCAGCTTCCTGAAGTGGCGGTGGTACAGTTTACCACCAGCTCTGGGTCTGGAGCCATGTGTACCATCAACTATCAGAAGCAGTTCTATCAAAGCAGCACATAGCCCAGAAACCTTTTTTTTTTTTTTTTTTTTTTTTTGTACTAGCAAAGGCTAAATCCACCACACAGCAGCGTTATGTGCAAGCATGCAGACATCTCATTCCTGCCATACTCCAGGTCAAGTAAGCACACCACAAACCCTCCATATAGTAGCCCAAGCATGCAGGCTGTGGCTAACTTGAGAGAGACAACTAGGAAGATGTTTTTAGCTCTGTTTTGAATTGATTTTTTTTAATGCATTTCTTTTTTTTTTAAAGATTTATTTATTTATTATGTATACAGCATGTATGTCTGCAGGCCAGAAGAGGGCACCAGATCTCATTACAGACGGTTGTGAGCCACCATGTGGTTGTCAGTGCTCTTAACCTCTGAGCCATCTCTCCAGCCCCGAATTGATTATTAAATATTTAAGGTTTAAGGTGGAAACTCGAGCTGCTGGGTGCCATTTGTAGCTGGAGAGCTTCTCTCCAGGTGCCACCAAGTCCCCACGGTCCCACAACCCACGTATAAAATAATCACTCAGACGCTTATATTACTTATAAACTGTATGGCCGTGGCAGGCTTCTTGCTATCTAGTTCTTTGTTTTTGTTTTTGTTTTTTTGAGACAGGGTTTCTCTGTGTAGCTTTGCACCTTTCCTGGAACTCACTTGGTAGCCCAGGCTGGCCTCGAACTCACAGAGATCCACCTGCCTCTGCCTCCTGAGTGCTATCTTGTTCTTACATCTTAAATTAATCCATTTCTGTTAGTCTATAAGTTGCCATGTGACTCGTGGCTTACCAGTACCTTACATCTCACTTGTCAAGGCAGTGGCTGGCAGTCTGACTTAGGCTTCCTATTCCCAGAATTCTCTTCTCTGCTTGTCCCAATCATACTTCCTGCCTGGCTACTGGCCAATCAGCATTTTATTTATACAGAACGATATTCACAGCAGACCAAGCTGGCCTCTGAACCCTGAGATCCAGCTGCCTGTGCCTCCCAAGTGCTGGGATTAAAGGTGTCCACCACTGCCCAGGCAAACATTTTTATTTACTTTTTTGTTTGTTTGCTTGCTTGTTTGTTTGTTTGTGTGTTCTTTCATTCATTCGTTTGTCTGTTTGTCTGTTTATTTATTTATTTATTGGTTTTTCAAGATGGGGTTTTTCTGTGTAGCTTTGCGCCTTTCCTAGAACTCACTTGGTAGACCAGGTTGGACTTGAACTCACAGAGATCCACCTGGCTCTGCCTCCCGAGTGCTGGGATTAAAGGCGTGCACCACCACTGCCTGGCAAACATTTATTTTTTATGTGTGAGTGAGCATACATGTAGAAGTTAGAAGATTCCTAGGAGTCGGTTCTTTTCCTCTACTCTGTATGTTCTGGGCATCAAACTTACGTTGTCAAGGTTGCTAGCAAGCATCCTGTAACCTCCTAAGCCTTCTACCCAGGCCATCACCCTTAGTTCTCAAGAAAGTTGTGAATATTTTAAAAATAATATTCTTTATTAATTTTATGAGAACTTAATACCATGTATTTTGATCATATTTATTCCCAGCTCTTCCCATATGTCTCTTCATCCTCACCTCCCTTCCTAACCAACTGTGAGGTTTTTTTTTTCCTACCCCGACAATACTTGAGTTTATGTTGCCCAACTGCTCTTGGGAGTGGGGTCTCACTTGGAGTGGGGTTGACCTACCAGGGTAATGTCATTAAAGAAAGCTGGCTCTACCTCTTCTAGCAGCTGTCAAATGCAGAAGACTGGGAATGTTAGCATTTCTGATAACCAGAGAGGAGCACGTTACTATAGACATAGCCCAAAGGGTCTCTATTTGCAGATAGGGTGTAAGGCAGTGTCCTCACACTCTCTCAGCCCCATGTTAGTTTGAGGAGACCTATGGGCACCCTATCTGGTTTCAGATCCAGGTGGAACTTGATTTAAAGTATCAGCCCCCCGAGGGAGCTGCTGGAACCTGGGCAGAGGAGGACTTTGGGACACCCATTCGAGACAGGTAATTCTCTAGTAACTTAAGCAAGGCCTGGTGTCCCCCATGAAACTCACCCTGAAGAAAGAAAAGAACATGTGCCTCCTCTCTGGGTATGCTGGGTACTGTGACCCTGAATATGTCTCAACCTCTCTATTTTCTCTCTCAGCTCAGAGCTGATCATCCCCAATGTGGGCTTCCAGGAAATGGAGTAAGTATGTGGGAGCGATTCAGTCAGTTTTGGGGTTAAGGACCAGTAACATGGCATTAGCTCCAGAGTCTGAGATTTGGAAAAATGAATGATAAGGTCAGAGGTCAATCCTTATAGCAGGACTAGGTTCTGAAATTAGAATGATCTCAAGATTAAGAGTCCTGGCAGGGCTGTGGTGGCACACGCCTTTAATCCCAGCACTTGGGAGGCAGAGCTAGGTGGATCTCTGTGAGTTTCAGGACAGCCTGGGCTACCAGAGTTCCAAGAAAGGCGCAAACTACACAGAGAAACCCTGTCTCAAACCCCCCACCCCCAAAAAAAGAGTCCAAAGTCAGGTGTGGTAGCATATGCCTTTTTTTTTTTTTTTTTTTTTTGGTTTAGTATAGCATCTGCCTTTAATTCCAGAATGTGGAAGGCAGAGCCAGGCAGATCTCTGTGAGTTTGAGGCCAGTCTGGTCTGCAAAGGGAGTTCTAGGACAGCCAAGACTGTTACACAAAGAAACCCTGTCTCAAAAACAAACAAACAAACAAAAATGAATTAGTCCCAGAATAAGTGGGGTCAATATGAAGGTCAAAGGTTAATCCTAAAACAAGCAAAAAACATGGGATGCCCAGCAACAGGCGACAGGTCCTGGGCATGATCTTTGAGGGTCTTTCCCATCAGGCCTGGGGAGGCCCGGCTGGAGTGTCGGGCAGTGGCTCTGGGCCGCAGGCTCGCTCAAAGCGTAGGAACACAGGATGATGAAGAGAACGAACTGGAACTGGAGCCGGAGGACGAGCCTGACGTGGAGATTTCTGGGGTGGTGTTCAGCCCCCTCAAGAGGTAATGTAGTCGCGTGCACCTGTTCACACCCTGTCATGAACCAGTCTTCCTCACACATGAACCCACACCCATCCACACCAGGGAATGGGGAAAGGCAGATGCTCTGTCATCAAGGGTCGTTAACTCATAGGCACCGGCACTGTCACGTTCTAGGTCAGTTACTGTGGCTCACACTAGTTTATAAAGAAATTTGATTAGGATAGGTTCTATCTGTTGGTCATGCCAGTGTTACAGCTCTTAGAACAGGGTTGGCACATAGCAGGTCTCAATCAGCTTTTGCTGAGCAAACAAATGGGTTCAGAGCTCTAGGCAAATTCTGGATGTAGGCCGGAGATGAAGGTAGGGCCATGCAATCTGGAAGGACTCAGCCTCCAGAAGGTCATGGTGCAGAGTCCTCAGCCCAGTATCAGGCCACTGTATGTGTGGGTGGCAGAGGAAGGAAAGAAGGAACGTTGACCCTATGTCTCTCTACAGCCGCAGCCTGGGCCTGCCCCGAGGAGATCCCTCCCAGGTGTGCAGAGCCCAGGACTTCCAGGTATGACTCTTGTGCCATATTCTAGTCTTCGTGGAATCTCACAGGTTCCCCCCTTATCCAGGCAGGTAAACCTTCTTCTCTCCCTTTTTTTGTATTCCTTACCTAGGTCGGGGTCACTGTACATGAGGCCCAGAAACTGGTGGGAGTCAACATTAACCCCTATGTGTCTGTGCGAGTTGGGGATCAGCGCCATGTGACCACAACACAGCGTGGAACCAATTGTCCCTTCTACAATGAGGTGAGCACCACCCAGGAAGAGGGTGGGTGATTCAGAGAGACCTTATCCCTGGAGAGGTTGGGGCCTGGAGGCAAAAATGTTACTTCTGCAGTGAAGAGTGTGTAGGCGCCTTTTAGGAAAGGGACCACATTCTCTTTGCAAGATTTTGCAGGAAGCTGAATGAGCCTTTCACAAACCTTCTCTCCCTTCTCTCCTTTTCTCATCTTGTTCAACTCAGTACTTCTTGTTTGAATTTCACAAGACCCGGCTTCACCTCCAAGACTTGCTGCTGGAGATCACTGTGAGTGGGAAAGAGGATTATGTCAAGAAAGGGGTGATGTGGTGGTGCACGCCTTGAAGTCCAGCACTCGGGAGGCAGAGGCAGGTGGATCTCTGTGAGGTCAAGGTCAGCCTGGGCTACAGAGTGAGTTCCAGGACAGCCAAAGATACACAGAGAAACCCTGTCTCAAAAACACCCCCCTAAAAATCTTTTCTTAAGATGGCTGCGGCTAAGGACGGATGTGGCTTAGAAGCTGCCCACTGGAAATGGGCGGCTCCACCTAGGGATTCCGGAAGCAGTGCTTGTGGAAGATGTAGATTCTTTCCGACTGCAGACGCAGTGTTAAAGAAGCTGGATGAACAATAGCAGAAGTATAAGTTTATGGAACTCAACCTTGCTCCAAAAAAAAGGAGGCTGAAAGCAAGAATACTCAAAACTTTAAAAACACCATTTAATTTCTTTATAAAAACAAAAATTACTTTCCAATATTTTATGAATTTAACAGCATCTTTTTCATATTTTCCCTACAAAGTAATGCTGCTTTTGTTTTATTTTATCTGTTATAAGACAACTCTTAACTGAAATGGCTGAAACCTGTGAGGAATGCTATGGAGGCTGCTGAATGCTGGGCACCGGCAGTTTACACAGTTTTTTCTTTATTGATTGATGTTACTCTCACTTGATGTGGTAAACCTTTTAAAGGCAAGAAAGACAGTTTAATATTTGTAAACTTGTTTTTCTTTAGTACTTGTAGGACATTGTCATCCTTTGTTGCTGTTGTGTTCTGTAAATGGGTTTCATGCAGTTCTGCTTAACCAGTAGCCTTTATGATACTCTAACCTTTTCAGAAAATGATTATTTCTTTCCTACACAGTTTGAGGGCTGTTGACATGTATAAAACTTTGAGCCCAAATAAGTGCACTGTGTCTTTGCAACGCCAGTGTAAGGGAGACTTGATGATAGTGAGAGCAATACCCTTTCAAAACTTTATATTATGTCGCAGTTCTCCAAAGCACCTCCAACAGGAATATTAACATAAATGTAAATCTGCATTGCTGGGGGGGGAAGGGGGGGATGATGCCCAGCTAAGTATTTGGGTGGCTGGAGCAGGAAGAGCACCATGAGTTCAAGGCCCTGCAGGGCTATAGAGTGAGACTCAGAAGGGGCAGGGAGAAAGGTACCAAAGCACCAGGGCCGACTCCTCTTTCCCCAGGCTTTCCACTCGCAGACTCTCCCATTTATGGCCACCAGGATAGGCACCTTCAGGATGGATCTGGGCATGGCCTTGGACCAGCCAGGTATGGAGCCCTCCTCTCGTTAAAACTCACTTTCATGTGAGTTCGAGGCCAGCCTGGTCTCCAAAGCGAGTTCCAGGAAAGGCACAGAGCTACACAGAGAAACCCTGTCTGGAAAAACCAAGAAAAAAAGAAAACAAAAACCAACTCACTTACATGCACAAAGACTCCAGAAACTGAGCTCTGGACAGCACTCCCTTGTGTTGTCTCCAGTGGACTAACTGACACAGCCATGTCTTGTGAAGGCTGACCGGTCTTGAACTCAGGCTCTTCTCTATGCCAGAGAAGATGTTTGGACCCAAAGCCCAGCCATCGTCCAATGTCCTGAGACGATTCAGTGCCTTCCTTAGATGACCTCTCATGCCTTGTCCTACCCCTCCCTTCTTAGATGGGGACTTCCACCAAAAGTGGGCCCCTCTGCATGATCCCCGTGACACCCGCGCTGGGACCAAGGGCTTCGTCAAGATCACCTTGTCTGTGAGGGCACGTGGGGACCTTCCCCTTCCACTGCCACCCCCATGCCCAGGGACCAGTTCAGACATTGAGAAGTGAGCTGGGGTGAGGTGGGAGCGGAGAATTGGACGAGGCATGGCCTCCAGGGGTCAGAGAAGCAGAGGGGCTCTGGCTCCAGCTTTGCTCCTCCCCGTGGGCTCTTCCTAGGAATCTACTCCTGCCACGTGGGGTGCAAGCTGAGAGGCCGTACGCCTCCGTGTCCGCGTGTACCGTGCAGAGGGTCTGCCCACAGTGCGCTCCAGGCTGCTGGGCAGTCTGACCCGAGCCCTGCTTGACCAACACGTGCTCCTGGACCCCTATGTGCGGGTGAGCTTCCTGGGGCAGCAGGTAAGTCACTCCTGTCCCCTATGCCACAGTTCGAGTCTTTTTTTTTCCCGAGACAGGGTTTCTCTGTAGCTTTGGAGCCTTTCCTGGAACTCGCTTTGCAGACCAGGATGGCCTCAAACTCACAGAGATCCACTTGCCTCTGCCTCCCGAATGCTGAGATTACAGGCGTGGGCCACCACTGCCGGGCTATAGCTTGAGTCTTTTAAAAAGTACTTATTAAAGATAACTTGGGTTGGGGATTTAGCTCAGTGGTAGAGGGCTTGCCTAGCTAGTGCAAGGCCCTGGGTTTGATCCTCAGCTTATAAACAAACAAACAAACAAATAAATAAAGATAACTTTATTTATTTTGAGACAAGGTTTTGCTATGTGGCCTGGAAATCAGAGACCTGCTTGGTAGGATTACAGGCATGCTCCGTAATGCCTGGCTATTTTTATTTTTAATTATGTGTATACATGAATATCTGTGTGGAATTGTGTGCCCATGAGTATGGGGGCCCACAGAGGCCCGAAGAGGGTGTCAGATCCCCTGCAACTGGAATCACGGGGTTGTGAGCTGCCTGATGTGTAGACTGGGAACCAAATTCACTCCCTGCTCTTCAGTTTTGTTTGTTTGCTTGCTTGGTTTTTTTGTTTTTTTCCAGACAGGGTTTCTCTGTGTAACAATCCTGCCTGTCCTGGATCTCGCTCTGTAGACCAGGCTGGCCTCGAACTCACAGAGATCCACCTGCCTCTGCCTCCCGAGTGCTGGGATTAAAGGCATGCGCCACCTCTACCTGGCTCACTCCCTGCTCTTAACTTTAACCACTGAGCCATCTCTCCAGCCTGTCCAGTGTGTGTGTGTGTGTGTGTGTGTGTGTGTGTGTGTGTGTGTGTGTGTGCCCGCGCTGAGTACCATGGCACATGTATGGAGGGCAGAGGACATCATGCAGGGTGGGCAACCTGGGGATCAAACTTAGGTCATCGGCTTGATATCAAGTGCTGTCACCCGCAGGACCATCTCTTGGGACCCGCACTGACCCCTTTCGCCCGACTTGGCCTTTAGGGTGAGACTTCGGTGTGTGGAGAGGAGTCTGCGCCTGAGTGGAACGAGCAGTTGAGCTTTGTGGAACTCTTCCCGCCGCTCACGCGTGGCCTTCGCCTGCAGCTGCGTGACGATGCGCCGCTCATGGACGTGGCACTTGCCACGCACATGCTGGACCTCAGGCAGATTTCGAACTCTGGCCGTGCGGGTGAGCTTGACTGGCCCGTGTGGGGCCCTGTCTGCCCTGGCTCACATCAGCCCCTTAGAACAAAGACCATCCTTAGAACACGGGTGGCCTAGGAAAAACCATCC
Source organism: Onychomys torridus (assembly GCF_903995425.1). Classification (NCBI taxonomy): domain Eukaryota; kingdom Metazoa; phylum Chordata; class Mammalia; order Rodentia; family Cricetidae; genus Onychomys; species Onychomys torridus. The sequence goes on from NC_050446.1 coordinate 138,584,759, forward strand.
ACCCCAGTTAGAGAACTGTTCTAAGCCAGGCTCTGCCTTCCAGTCATGACCCCGCACTCGGTTTTACAAACTGAAGCACAGTGGCCACTCCAGTCAAGGTTGCTGAGAAATGCCCACTTTGAAGTGGGCAGCCTCAGTATCAATCCCCTCCCTCCCAATTACCACACCAGTACCAGCCCCAACCTCAGCTCCCCTCTAAAGCCTAGAGAGGTCCTGTCTGCTACTGTTTGTCATAGGCCTGTTCCCTTCCAGAACTCAAACTTCCCTTCCCTCCCCCAGCACCTGGAGGATAGAAAGGTGTAATAGTCCAGAGCAGTCCCCATTTACCCTGTGCTGCCCTCCAAACCCTGTTCTTGTCCCCCACAGCGGGGTTTAACCCCACTTTCGGTCCAGCCTGGGTGCCCCTCTATGGCTCGCTCCCCAGTGGCAAGCTGCGGGATGGTCTTCAAAGTCTCAACGAAGGCGTGGGGGAAGGCATTTGGTTCCGGGGCCGACTTCTGGTAGCTGTGTCCACGGAGGTGTTGGAAGGCAGAGTTGAACCTCCATCCCTCCAGACCACACAGGGGTCCAGATTGTCCCAACTCACTGGAAAAAAGAAGAAGAAGACGACCAAGCAGGGTCAGACCCCAGCTGGTGTTCTGCAGCCTGTGGATGCCAGTGCCCGTGGCGTTATACCCGAAATTCCTAGTGCAATGGAGGTGGAGCTGGAGGAGCTGCTGCCTCTGCCAGAGGTGGGGGCTGCTGCTGGTGACCCTCAGCTCTAGGGTCTGTAAATCCCTTTCCAAGCATTGGACATCATGATACCGTTTTCAGTTTGGGGACTTGGATGAAGAAGTCAGTGTATGTGCCCACGTGTGCTGATGTACATAGACGTGGTGTATATGGGGGGGGGGGCAGAGAGAATCAGTCCCCTGGACCAATGTATGAGGGAGCTACCAGGGGCCAAAAGGGAGGTAAGACACTCACAGAGCCCCCTGGGCCTTAGTTCATATCTTTCTGTGGACATGTGACCAAGCATAGAGCAGGCTGCTCCTTGGGAGGGTGGGAGCTGACCCTAGCTGATCTTATTCTCGTTCCTAGAATGCCCTGGCATCCTGTGAAGATTTCTTGCTCTTCGCAGTGGTCTTTGAGGCCACCATGATTGATCCTTCACTGGCCAAGCAGCCCATCAGCTTGGAGATTTCCATTGGTGTGTGGCCTAGATGAGCACTGGAGGTCATGGGTTTGAGAGTGGGCCCTTTTGTTTCAGACTGTAGGCCACAGGAGGGGTGTTCACCTTCAGGGAGAGTGGTGGGTTCTGCCTACTGAGGAAGAGGCTGCAGAGAGATGCGTCTGACCCTCAGCCTGATGTTCTGACCCTTGGTGCCCTGGGGGCCAGGTCATGCAGGCCGCCAAGAGGAGCAGTTAGGCCAAGGGTCAAGGGCTGACGAGGGAGCTGAGGGCAGCACACTGGAAGCTCAGCCTCTCCTGGGATCTGAGGACAGAGGGTCAGGACAGGAGGAGGAAGAGTTGTCGGGGACACCTTCTCAGTGGCCCGAGCCTGTGGATGGCAATGGGTAAGTGATCCGGGTGACTTGTAGGAGGGTATAGAGAGGCCATCAAGCACTCAGGATGCCCCCAAACCCCTCCCTTTTCTGTTTGGTCCAGGGCATATCTCTGCTTGCCTCTGCGTCACCGAAAGCCCTGCCTACGTGTATGGAGCCGCTGGGAGGATTATACTTGGCGCCTATATAGCACCAACAGTGTGTGCAAAGTAGCCGAGAGGCTGGTGAGAGCAAGGTGGCCCCCGAAGGGAAGGGCCCAGGTGCAGGCCATGAGAGACTCAGCATTTGAAGGCACTCTAAAGTAGACACTTACGGGGTAGAGCTCATACCCGGTTGGTGCAGGGCCAGGAAATGGGTGGGCAAGGCTCCAAGTTTCTCAGCAAACTGAGGGGAGCAGAGTTGTAGGAGCTTGGAAAGGGGTGAGCTGAGTGATGGATGGAATGGGGACAGAAGGGGCTAGAGAAGCAGAACCAGTGGTATGATGGGTGGGGTCAGGGACCCTCAAGACTGACTTCTGCTGGAGCCCACACAGGACCAGGGCCTGCAAGAAGTTGAGAAGATGCAGCGCAGGTCGAGGCTGGGTGCCTGCACACGGCTCAGGCAGACTCTGGAAGAGCTGGTGGCTGGGAGCAGGTGAGCTGAGAGTCAGCCCCTGCCGGTCCTGCTGTCCCTGGCCAGTCTCGGGATGGGTGAGAGGCTCATGGTGGCTGTCTAGACCAAGGGTAGTTTCCAGCTGCATGTGTCCAGCACCTACAGAAGAAAGAGAATGACTGCTCACTTCGGCAGCACGTATACTAAAATTGGAACGATACAGAGATTAGCGTGGCCCCTGCGCAAGGATGACACGCAAATTCGTGAAGCGTTCTATATTTTAAAAAAAGGGGGGTGGGTTGGGGATTTAGCTCAGTGGTAGAGCGCTTGCCTCGAAAGCGTAAGGCCCTGGGTTCGATCCTCAGCTCCAAAAAAAAAAAAAAAGAGAGAAGAAAGAGAACGAGAAGGGTCCATATCAATGGAGCTCAAGAGAGATAACGGGGTGTTAGGCTCCTAGAGGCTTATAAGGCTCCTCTCTTATTTCAGTAGAAAGGAAAACTCTGCCCTCCTCCATCCAGCCTATCCCTGGCCAGCTTCTGCCCCATTTGTTGGCCCTTCTTTCTGATTCAGGGAGGAAGGTTGCTTCTCCCAGTCACAGCTCTGTGGTACTGGTTTCCTCTCTCCTCACCTCCTGCGTAACTGGGTCTGCTTATCATCGGTCTCCCCTGCGTCCTAACTAGTCCTTTCTCAGTTACCTGCTGTTGCTCTAACCACAGAAACAAGTTCTAGTTGTTTTCATTTTCACCCTCACGGCCATGGATTTGATAACCTACCCCAGGCACTTGAGTCCCTTTGACACTTTTCTCAAGAGTTTTCTCTCTATTCAGCAAGTTCTTGCTATATTATTGCAGTGACTGTGGTTTCTTCTGTGAGTGACGGGAGAGTCACTGAAGGTCTTGAAATTCTCATTTATAACTTTAGAAAGGATGAGTGGGAGAGAGACGGTGTGTGAGAAGACAGGATTACTAAAGAATGCTTTGTCATAGTTTAGGTCATGGGAGATGAACTGACTCATGCAATGGAGATGAGGTCAATGGATTCGAGGGTTGTGGATGCAGCTCCCTTGGCAGAGTGCTTGCCTAGCGTGAACAGTCCTGGGTTCAACCTTCAGCACTGCATGAAATCAGACATGGTGGTGCATGTTTATAACTCCAGCACTTGGGAGGTAGAGGCAGATAGAGGCAGAAGTTCAAGGTCAGCCTCAGCTTGAGACATGCATGAGATCATTGACTTAAAAAAAAAGGCCAGGGGATTGGCAGTTGGCGATGTCACCACAGCATGGCTAGATGTGGAAGAGGAAAAGCATGTGTGCAGTCACGGATGATCTCTGAGATTTTAGATCCAGTATCTGTTACGTTTCTGATTGCTGTGAAAGATAGCACTCCAAACTGACTTAAGGGAGAGTTTCTTTTGCTTTACAGTTTTAGGGGTCACAGGCTGTTACAGCGGAGAAAGCATCGAAGCAACAGCAGGTCACGGCCGACCACACCGTATCATCTAGTCAGGAAGCAGGTCATGGCCGACCACACCGTATTATCTAGTCAGGAAGCAGGTCATGGCCGACCACACCGTATCATCTAGTCAGGAAGCAGGAAGTGGCAAACGCTAGGTAGGGTCTCAGCTCACCTTCTCCATTTTATTCAACCCAGAACCTCAGCCCATGAGACAGTGCCACCCACAGTTCCGGTGGGTCTTCCCAGATAAATTTACCTAATCCAAACTGGGCAGTGGTGGCACACGCCTGTAATCCCAGAATATGGGAGGCAGAGGCAGGTGGATTTCTGTGAGTTCGAGGCCAGCCTGGTCTCAAGTTCCAGGACCGCCAGAGCTATTACACAGAGAAATGTAACATGAATCTTAAAAGGGCTTATTAATAAAAACAAAACAAAACAAAACCCAGAGCCAGATATTGAGGTGAAAGCTGAAATATCAGAGAAACAGAACAAGCCAGTGTGGGGTTCTCAGTGTGGGGATCGGTAGGATTTCAATTCCTGAGTTTAGGACAAGCTCAGAGATTAGCTGGTTTTCATGCTCAGGGTTGGTTTTCTGCTCAGGGACTGGTTGGATTTCAGTTCCTGAATTGGTTAGGGGCAGGGTGTGTTTCTTTGGCTCTGGTCTCAGGGCCAGGGTTTTCTTCCACTACCCCCCCCCCTTTTAATTTTTTTTTTTTTTTTTAGCTGAGAATCAAACCCAGGACCTTGCGCTTGCTAGGCAAGCACTGTGCCACTGAGCTAAATCCCCAACCCTACAGTTTAGCCCTGGCTGTCCTGGAATTAGCTCTGTAGACCAGGCTGGCATCGAACTCACAGAGATCTGCCTGCCTCTGCCTCCCAAGTGCTGGATTAAAGGTGTGCAACACCACCACCTTGCAATGGTTCTGGATTTTTAAGAAAGAATGTACATAATTTGCTGATAGATTAAGGTAAAATGTAACAGAGAAATTGAAATTTTGAGCTATGTTTTTTAAAAGCATCCTTAATTACATTTTAAAAATATTTTATTTTTAATTGCGTGTGCATGTGTGTGTGCATACTTGTGCATTCATATCATGAAGGGAATAGGGAAGTTAGAGGACAATTTGCATATCTCACATTGTTAGGCTTGGCAGCCAGCACCCGTTCCCCGGAGGAGCCGTCTCAACAACACAGCTTTGATGTGTATTGGCTGGAGGCAGTCATTGGAAATCATTTGGTGTGGTGGTGGTAGTGTTATATTATAGCTCTTTTTTTTCCCTTTGGAGACAGGGTCTCACTATGTAGCCCTGGCTGTTCTGGAACTCTCTGTGTAGAGCAGGCTGGCCTCAGACTCACAGAGCTCCACTTATCTCTGCCGCCCAAGTGCTAGGATTAAAGGTGTCACATACACCTCACCTGCCAGTTGAGCTATCTTTTAGTTAGGCTGGTGGATACTAAAGCAGGCATTCTTTGCCAACTTAGTGTGGGTATAGGACTCTCCCAGAAGGTAAACAAGTAGGACCCGAGGCTGTAGGCCTTGGGCAGGGGTGGCAGGACATTTCTAACTAGCATGCAAAGGTAGTCAGGCTGTTGGTCCATGGGCCATGGTTGAAGTAGCCAGGGCAGGCGGTGGTGGTGCAGAGCTCGGGGACCAGGCTGTGCCGGTGCGTTTGGGCATGAGGCTCTCTGCGTGGGGACATGGAGTCAGGGAGCAGGAGGTCTTCCTGAGGGAAGTGGTTCCGGTCCTGATCTCGCCCTGGCTTCTCTCTGCAGAGCGTTTTGCCTTGGTGCTGAGCGCAGGACGATGACTCGACCCAATGCCCTGGATCGATGCCGAGGGAAACTGCTATCACACAGCCTGGTACAGGCTGGGCACGGGAAGGAAGCAGGGGCACCTAGCTCAGTCCTTCTACTCACTTCTCCTCCTGCCCTCCCAGAGGCTAATGGCAAAGCAAGGACTCCAGCTTTTACGGGGCCTGAGCAGGAGCAACATGCAAAGGAAGGTGGCACAGACTAAGAAGCTCTTGGCAAAACTGCAATTCCTGGCTCAGGAGGTGAGGTCTTGCCCTCCACACTTTCCTACTCTACCTACTCCCCCCTTAAGTTCTGGACCCTTCTGGAGACTTTTGGGCATATGCAACAGCTGTCCTTTGGATGGTGCCATTGGGCTGCATGTTCATGTGGAAGTCAAGAGTGAGGAAGGGGCCGGGTGGTGGTGGCGCATGCCTTTGATCCCAGCACTCGGGAGGCAGAGACAGGCGGATCTCTGTGAGTTCGAGGCCAGCCTGGGCTACAGAGTGAGTTCCAGGACAGCAAGGACTAACCAGAGAAACCCTGTCTTGAAAAGAGTGAGGAGGGGAAGGGATCAGCAGGGATTCAGAGATCACTCAAGATCTATTTGGAAGGACAGCTGACTGACTTGCCTTGGGCATGACCTCCTTTGTTTAGTACCATGGCTGGCTGGGATGTGTGAGGAGAGCTTGTGCTTGGGGACACTTTCTGTGCTAAGCATCTGCTTGAGTTATCTAGTGTGATTCTTCCAACAACGTCGGGAGGGGTCTGTGCTGTTAACAGGCATGTCATGGAGGCTGACAGTCCAGCCACTGTGGCACAGCTGGTTAAGCAGCAGCAGCAGCAATTCCATGCACATTTGGTAGTTGGAGTTTGGTGTGTGAGAGAGGATGGATGTCCAGCATGTACAGATGCCCATGAGTGGGAGGATGTCCAGCATGTACAGATGCCCATGAGTGGGAGGATGCCCAGTCTATGCAGATGCCCATGAGTGGGAGGATGTCCAGCCTGTGCAGATGCCCAGGGGTGGGAGGATGCCCAGGAGTGGGAGATGCCCAGAATGTGCAGATGCCCATGAGTGGGAGGATGCCCAGCATGTGCAGATGCCCAGGGGTGGGAGATGCCCAGCATGTGCAGATGCCCAGGGGTGGGAGATGCCCAGCATGTACAGATGCCCAGGGGCGGGAGGATGCCCAGGGGCGGGAGGATGCCCAGGAGCGGGAGGATGCCCAGGGGTGGGAGGCCTGGGCAGGTGGGAAGGAGGAACAGGAGAGAACTGTCGTTAAATTGAATCTTAGAGCAAAATGAATCTTCCTCCCACTCCCCCCCTTCCCCTCCTCCACTCTTTTCCTTCCCGCTCTTCCTCTCTCCTTCCCTTCCTCTCTTTCCTTCCTTCTTTCCTTCCTTGCCCTATGATAAGCACAGTTTACCACTGAGTCACACCCCTGTCCTGTCTTTAAAATTTGTAAAGAAAGTCTCCCTTTGTCAAATGATATTTCATTACATAAATATACATTCTGTCTAGTTTCGTTGTTTTTTAAAGGTTTATTTGTTTTATGTGTCTAAATTCTTTTCTGCATGTATATTTTTGCACCATGGTCATGCCTGGCGTCTGTGGTCAGAAGAGGGCATCAGATCCCTCAGAAATGGAGCTACAGATGCTTGTGAGCCACCGTGTGGGTGCTGGGAACCAAACCCAGGTCCTTTGGAAGAGCAGTAAGTGCTCTTGAGCACTGAGCCAGATCTCCATTCCTTCCTTTGTTTTTGAGTGTGGTGTTATTTTGCTTTCTTTGTGGTTATTGGGAACGGGACCCTCAGTTGGCAATGGGGAGTTCGTATTCAGTGGGTGTTGAGTTTCTATTTCATAGGAGAAGAGTTCTGGAGAAGCATGCTGTCAGTCAGCACAACTGTGAATGCCCTTACCACCACTGAACTGCAGCCTTAAAAATGATGGGGCAGAATGCTGTGTGGAGACTCTAGGTGGTCTAGTGGTCACTGAGTCTGAGGTGCCCTATGGTGCATTCAGGAGGAGAGGTCAGGGAGCAGGTGGCCACGGCCCAGGGGCTCAGAAAAGCCAGGGCATTTGCATACAGCCTAAGCTTCAGGGTGGGGTAGTATCAGCTCCAAATGCCCCAGGCAACCCTGCCCTCTGCTCACAGCCGCAGACACCTCTCCCTGACGTGTTGGTCTGGATGTTCAGTGGCCAGCGCCGTGTGGCCTATGCCCGCATCCCTGCCCAGAATGTGCTGTTCTCCGTGGTTGAGGAGGAACGAGGCCGGGACTGTGGGAAGATCCAGAGTCTTCTACTTACAGTGAGGCGGGCCTGTGGTGGAGGTGCTGGGGAGAGTGGGATTCATAAGACAGGACAGGGCATCAGAGGTGGTGGCCTGTGGCTCCCAACCAGGAACTCCCTGACTGTTTTCAGCTGTCCAAAACAACAAAAGAAGGGTATGATTTTGTCCAGGTTAGCTGAACAGCAAATGTCTACCCTGGGCTTACACTGTCCCTTTGACCAACGAGGCTAATACATAGACAGGGTAATGAGGAAAGAGAGTGACCGTTCTTGCAGGCAGAACTGGATTACAGACATTTTCCAGCGTGTCTGGAAAAGATGCTAAAACAGGTTTTTAATGATGAAAAGCTGTGACCCTTGGGGTAAAGGACAGAGAATATCAATGTGTTGAGGATAAAGGGGACACATGAGAGAGGGCAGATTATAAGTTTGGGGTTAGAGCTGTGGGTATAGGAAGTAGGGCAGTGTGAGGTGTAGGGTAGAAGGGAGAGCATGAAGAAGGATGCAGAAGTGGAAATGGGGCACGCCTCCTGTACTGGGGAGCTTGAGTACCACTTGGCAGAGAGATTTGGGGCGTACTTTGGGGGAGCCCAACATGCTTCCTTCCCACACAGGCACCTGGGGCAGCCCCTGGGGAGGTCTGTGCCAAACTGGAGCTCTTCCTGTGGCTGGGGCTTGCCAAGCAAGCCAAGGCCTGCACCTCTGAGCTGCCCCCAGATCTTCTGCCTGAACCCTCAGCTGGGCTGCCCCACACCCTATCCCGGGACGGTGAGTACAGGGCCGGGGGACAGTCCACTGTGCTGTCTGCCCTAGGTGGGGATTTATGAGTTGGGGAACTCCAGTGGTTCCCTGAGCAAGCATGGCTCCTTCCTTCCCTCATCCCAGACTTCAGCTACTTCCAGCTTCGAGCTCACCTGTACCAGGCCCGGGGTGTGTTGGCAGCAGATGACAGTGGCCTCTCGGACCCCTTTGCGCGTGTCCTCATCTCTACCCAGTGCCAGACCACACGGGTGAGGGCCAGGCTGGAGCACAGGCAGATGGGAGCAGGGGACACGGGCACTCTTATCCAAGGCCCCCAAGTTTCTCTTCCTCAGCACAGGTCCCTAGATGGGACCTGGCCTGACTCAGACACTGGTGGAGAACAGAAAACCATTGTCTCCTGGGGTTGACTTCAGAGATAGGATAAGATGGCAGGTGACCATAGGGAGACACTGGAGCTGGACACCCATGCTTTCAATGACAGTTAAAGTTTCTCTGACTGCCCGCTGGCATGTGTGGGGAGTCTCCTTCTGATCTGCCTCTGCCCCTTTTCTACATGGTTCCCCAGGTCTTGGAGCAGACACTGAGCCCCCTGTGGGATGAACTCCTAGTATTTGACCAGCTGATTGTGGATGGCAGGCGGGAACATTTGCAGGAGGAGCCTCCCTTAGTGGTCATCAATGTCTTTGACCACAATAAGTTTGTAAGTGTGTCCCCTTCTCCACCCATTTCCAGCCTCCTTGTCCCCAACTGTCTTGATGCCTCCCCTTTGGCTTCAGAGCATCTTCTCCCCCCACATTTATTTTTGAGACAGGGTCTCACTATGTAGTCCTGGCTGGCCTGGAACTCAGAGGCGAGCATCTCTGTTTTCTAGGGGCTGGGGCTAAAGATGTGCCCCCCCTTCTATCATCCTATTCCTCATTGCTTTGCCTCCCACAGGGCCCTGCTGTGTTCCTGGGCAGGGCACTTGCAGCCCCAAGGGTAAAGTTGATCGAGGACCCATATCAGCGCCCAGAGCTGCAGTTCTTCCCCCTGAGGAAGGGACCACAGGCCGCTGGAGAAGTCATCGCTACCTTTGAACTAATTGAGCTGGACTACAGTGGCCACCTCGAGGTTAGACTATGCTCCATTCTTGTTCATCAGGCCGTGCAGTCTCAGGGTGTCCCAAGAACCACCATCTAGTCTCTCGTCCAAGGGAATGCTGGCTGCAGGACTCTCTTGGGATGACCTCCTTGGTCACCCTGACCCCAGGATTACAGATGGACATATCTAAGGTTTACCTTGCCAGGATTCTACCCCTAGAGGACCCAGACTGCTCTTCATCCTAGGTTTACCCATCCTGCATGCCTCAGGCTCCCACACAGCTTTCTGTACACACATCTGCTTCCTGGGAAATCCTTCCCAAACATCCAGCCTTGGCTGGCTCCCCTGCATTTGTACTTCACAGAGACTGTCTTAGTTAGGGTTTCTATTGCTATGAAGAGATACCATGACCACGACAACTCTTAGAAAGGAAAACATTTAATGGGGTGCCCTACAGTTTTAGAGGTTTAGTCCATTATCATCATGGTGGGACATGGCCACATGCAAGCAGATATGGTGCTGGAGCTAAGAGTCCTTACATCTTGACTCACAAGGCAACAGGAAGTGAACTGTTTCACTGTGTGTAGCTTGAGCATAGGAAACCTCAAAGTCCACCCCCACAGTGACACACTTCCTCCAACAAGGCCACACCCACTCCAGCAAAGCCACACCTCCTGAAATACCACTCCCTTTTCGTTCAAACCAACACAGAAACCCCTAGCCTGTCTCCAAGCCTAGGCTTTCTCTGTTTTGGCGTGAATTCTAATTTATTTTTTCTCATAGCCCTCAGTGCCTAGTGATGTAGAGCCCCAGGATCTGGCATCCCTGGTTGATCCCATCTCTGGACACCTGTCCCTGCCTCCTAATGTACGCCCTGTGCTCAGGGAGTTCCGTATTGAGGTAACTCTTCCCTTCCCCCAACTGGGTGGCTCCATATCAACTTCAAACCCTTGAATCTCCCCCTTCCCGAACTTAGGTGCTGTTCTGGGGTCTGCGAGGCCTGGGTCGTGTACACCTGTTTGAGGTGGAAAGACCTCAGGTTGTTCTAGAAGTGGCTGGGAGACGCGTGGAGTCTGAAGTTCTGGCCAGCTACCGCGAGAGCTCTAACTTCACAGAGCTTGTCCAGCATGTGACGGTGGTAAGGAGTGACTCAGGACAGGAGTGAAGGAGGCAGTAGGGAGTGAGTTCCAGCTGGCTGTGGGAAGCTGATTCAGGAGCAACATTCTCCACCAAAGACCAAAGGTTTGGGGCCTTTGTCTGCAACCTTTGCTACTGTAGATGAAAACAGCAACAGACAGCGTAGAAATAAATACGACTGTGTTCTGATAAAACTTTACTTATAAAAACCACCGGCAGTGGGAGGGTATGAACCATGGCTATAGTTCCCTGACCTCTGGATTAACCTCTAGACCGCTGGCATTCTCCTGGCTCTATTGAATGTATTGGCTGGAATTCTGAATGATAAATGTGAGAAAAACTGTCCAGTCTCTGGAACACAGGGGATGGGAGGGAAATACAGTCCAGGGGCTTCCGAGATGCCTCAACCACTGAGAACCAGCACAGCTCTTCAGAGGACATGAGTTCCAGCAGCCACATCAGGTCCGGCTCCAGGTCTGTTAAACCTCTGGCTGCGGCAGGTACCTGTCCTCATGTACACACCCCCCAGACACACACATGCATGCACACAATTTAAACTGTGAAACATACAGTATATCTTACAAAATGATTTAGTTCAATTGTTTTTGGGGGGCAGGTGCTGGAGCACGAAGCCAGCGCATCACACGTGGAGACTAATACCACACAACTGAGTGGCTTCCTCACCCTTGTGTAGTTTCAGTTATGCGTGAATGGGTTTGGGGGTCAAATTTTGCCAATACAATTTGGGGTCTCATCAAGTCATTTGTCCTTTGTGGCTTTGTTTATTTTATTTTGAGACATGGTAACCCTGGCTGGCTTGGAACTCACTATATAGACAGGCAGGTAGGCCTTGAACTCATGAAGATCCATCTGCTTCTGCCTCCTGAGTGCTGGGATTAATTGTGTCTGCTGCCACGTGCAGACAAATGATTGTATTAGTTGAGATTCAGTTATTCTGTCCTCTTTTTACTTATTTATTGTTTGAGCCAGGGTCTCAGAGTGCAGCCCAGGCTGGCCTGGGACTTTAGATCCTGATGTCACCTCTTGACTACTGGGATTACAGTTGTGAGCCACCAGGCTCAGATCCAATGTAGTACCCTCCCTTCTGTCCTCTCTTGCCCCTCCTCCCTCCCTCCCCCCGCCTCGTGGAGGTCAGAGGACAACTGTGTGGAGTCAGCTCTCCCCTTCCGTGGGTCTTAGTGACCAGGCCTGCCCAGTGACTGCTTTACCCACTGGGCCATCTTGCCAGCACTTTTTTAGCTTTTTTGATAGATGTCCACACCGGCTTCCCATGCACCAGCATCACGTAACGTCTCCTCTTTCCCCACATCCTTGCCAGTGTTTCTTGTCTTCTTCTTCTTCTTCTTCTTCTTCTTCTTCTTCTTCTTCTTCTTCTTCTTCTTCTTCTTCTTCTTCTTCTCCTCCTCCTCCTCCTCCTCCTCCTCCTTCTTCTTCTTCTTCTTCTTCTTCTTCTTCTTCTTCTTCTCCTCCTCCTCCTCCTCCTCCTCCTCCTCCTCCTCCTCCTCCTCCTTTTTCTTCTTCTTTTTGTTTTATTTTGTTTTGTTTTTCGAGACAGGGTTTCTCTGCGCAGTTTTGCACCTTTCCTGGAACTCACTCTGTAGACCAGGCTGGCCTCGAACTCACAGAGATCCACCTGCCTCTGCCTCCTGAGTGCTGGGATTAAAGGCGTGCGCCACCACCGCCTGTCTTCTTCTTTTTTAAAAAATATTTATTACATTTAAAACTTGTGTCTGTGGTCTCACGTGCATTATGGATGTACATGATGACCACATGTGGAAGTCAGAGGACATGTGGGAGTCCCTTCTTCCTTCCACTGTGGGACAGTGGAGACTGAATTTATGTCATCAGTCTTGGCAGCAAACACACTCACTCGCTGAGACTCTTCTCTGATCCCTTACATGTTTTCTTTTTTCTTTCTGTTTTTTGAGACAGGGTTTCTCTGTGCAGCTTTGGAGCCTTTCCTAGAACTCGCTCTGTAGACCAGACTGGCCTCGAACTCACAGAGATCCGCCTGCCTCTGCCTCCCGAGTGCTGGGATTAAAGGCGTGTGTCACCACTGCCCGGCAAACTTACATGTTTTCTTAATGATCGCCATTCTGACTGGGGTGAGATGGAAATTTCAAAGTAGTTTTATTTGCATTTTCTTAATGGCTAAGGATGTTGAACACCTTAAAAAAATATTTGTAGATGGCTAAGTAGTTAAGAGCATTGGCTACTCTTTCAGAGGACCTGGGTTCCATTTCCAGCACCCACATGGTGGCTCACAACTGTGTATGACTCTGGTTCTAGGGAATCTAGTGCCCTCTTCTGGCCTCTTTGGGCACTGCATGCACATGGTACACAGACTGACATACATCAAAACACCCACCCACATTGTTGTTTTTGTGGTTGACCATTAGTCTATTTTTTTCTTTTTTCTTTTTTTTTTTTAAACCTTTGAAAACTAAGATGGGGCTTAATATCTAGGAAATACAAGGAGCTGCTAAAATTAAAAACAAAACCAAACACCCAAACAGCCAATCCTATTTCTGTTTTTAGAGGCAATGACCTCTCATAGTAATGTAACTCAAGCTAACCTCAAACTTGACAGGTATCCCATGATTCCCAGATGCTGGGATTTAGGTGTGTGCAGCAAGATAAATCCTATTTAAAGGCATCAAAATCCTGTTTTATACTGTCACCTTATGTCCAAGTGATGTGTTCATGGGAACATACACATTCAGACTGTACCAAGGGGTTTCCTTCATTCCTTATTCCAAGGTTCAAATGGGGCAGCACACAGCTTCCCATTGTGTGAAATGAATGTACTTCTCGTTGAGCTTAGTGGTCTGTAGATGTATCAGTTGGGTCAAGGTGCTTCCTAGTGTTTTTCACACCTCTTGAACAAACCTTCTTCTTGTTTGCTGTCTAGTTACTTTACCCATTATCAACATTATGGTATTGAAATCTCAAGCTATTATGTAGACAGACTTTTCTGCCCCACCAGCTGCTCTCCAAATAACCACACAGAGACTTAATGTTAATTATAAATGCTCAGCTGATAGTTTGGGTTTTTGTTTTTTGTTTTTTTTTTTAGCTAGCTCTTATAACTTGGATGAATAGAAATGGGTTTAGTTTATGTGTTACCCTAAGGCTCTTTTGCCTCATGTACGCACTTCCCATCCTACTCGCTGTGCGTCTCATGGCATCTCCACTGGGATGCCTCCCTTCTTCCCAGCATCCTCTTAGTCTGTTCCCCCACCTAACCTTATCCGGCCTAGCTATAGGCCACTCAGCTTCATTTTTTAAAAAAGGTTTTATTTATTATGTATACAGCATGTATGACCAGAAGAGGGCGCCATATCTCATTACAGATGGTTGTGAGCCACCATGTGGTTGCTGGGAATTGAACTCAAGACCTCTGGAAGAACAGTCAGTGCTCTTAAACTCTGAGCCATCTCTCCAGCCCAGCTTCTTTATTTTTTTTTTAACTTTTTTTTTTTAAGGTTTATTTATTCATTACGTGCACAGTATTCTGTCTGCACATATCCCTGCAGGCCAGAAGAGGGCACCCGATCTCATTACAAGTGGTTGTGAGTCACCATGTGGTTGCTGGGAATTGAACTCAGGACCTCTGGAAGAGCAAGCAGCTCTCTTAACCTCTGAGCCATCTCTCCAGCCACCAGCTTCTTTATTAAACCAATCACAGTGACATATATTCACACAGTATAAAGGAATATTCCATACTCTTTTTTTTTGTTTTTGTTTTTGTTTTTCAAGACAGGGTTTCCCTGTGTAGCTTTGCGCCTTTCCTGGAACTCACTTGGTAGCCCAGTCTGGCCTTGAACTCAGAGAGATCCGCCTGCCTCTGCCTTCCTAGTGCTGGGATTACAGGCGTGCGCCACCACCTCCTGGCGGAATATTCCATACTGTTATCTGTGTTTCTTAGGTCTGTCACTTTTCTTTCCCAGCTTTGTGTGTTGGACCCTGTGAATTGCACATGCTAGACACATGCAGTACCCACCCCCAGCCTCATCTGTCACTTTTTACTTTATTTTGAATTCTGTTATTAGGTGCATTGTTTTTATTTACAGTTGTTTTAGCTTCCAATTTACCACTATAGAATGACCCTCTTTGCCTTTAGTAATTTTTTGTTTGTTTCTCATTGCATTTATTATATAGATATTCTCTCACTGAGACTCTCTTCCTAGGCAATTCTAGGTTGTATCCAATTGAGAAAAAGTCATGTATGAGAATACTGATTTTTCACAATTTACTTCAGATTATTACTCTTTTTTTTTTTTTGTTTTTTGAGACAGGATCTCACTATGTAGCTCTGGCTGTCCTGGAACTCACTGTGTAGGCCAGGCTGGCCTCAAACTCACAAAGATCCAGATATCCACTAGCCTATGTCTCCTGAGTACTGGGAATCCTGGCATGTACCACCATGCCCAGCTATGATTATTACTCATTTTTAGGACATGGTGACATACTTCTGTAACCCCAGAACTTAGGAGGCAGCAGAAGGAGAATCATAGCAGCTCTGAAGCTAGCCTGTCAACATAGCAAGTTCCATAGGGCTACATAGCATTGTATTAAAACCTTTTACAAACTAATGATAATTTAATTCCAGGAAAGGTAGATGCTTTTCTCTGGTGTACCTCTCTATTCCTCCTCTTTGTATATAATAAATGAGCCAATGATCTAGTGGTGCGATCACTGTCTTTGTCCCTCTTGGGGGCCAGGGGACAGTTCACAAAGTCCATACTTGGTCAAAGCCCGTACTTACTTTCATGGTTCTGACTCTATATGTGCAGGTTGAGCACTCATCCTCTAAGAACAACACTAGCCCGTGTTCACACTTGGTAGGTGCCGAAGTTCCTCTGTATCAGTTGTGTCAACATACTTAGTTCCTTCTTCAGCTGGGGCGCAGAGTCAGAAGGCCATTGTGACTGACGGTGGCAGGCCTGAGCCCAGACCCTGTTCCCCACCCACGTGTGCTCCTTTCCTCCTTCCTGTTTTCCTGTCTCTAGGACTTGCCAGAACAGCCCTATCTGCAACCCCCGCTCAGCATCCTGGTGATTGAACGCCGGGCCTTTGGCCGAACTGTCCTTGTGGGTTCCCATATTGTCCCCCACATGCTGCGATTCACACTCCAAGGTCATGAGGATACCCCTGAGGAGGAGGAAAAAGAGGGGGATACAGGTGTCCTGGTGCCACCGGGGCCTCCAGGTTAGCAGTCTTCTCTGTAGGGGCCACCAGACAGAAGCCCCTCTGGATCCTGGTAGAGATGGCTCCAGGGGGCCACCCCGTGGGGCCTGGAGTCTGATTTCTACTGGCCTAAACTCACGGGATCATTTCCTTACGTCCAGGAGAGCAGTCTCAGGACCGCTTCGTGGCTGAAGCAGGACTATCCAGCCGGCTCCTGAAGGTGAGGGGGTGTTCCTGGGGCTGGAGAGGGATGTCAGGGTTTGTGGTGGTGCTGGCTGAGAGCAACATGGTCCTCTCTGCCTCAGGCTCCTCTGAGGAAGCTCACCCTGGGGCTCGTGGGTCAAGGCCCTGAGCTGGCGGAGGACATCCCAGACCCAGAAGAGATGGACTGGTGGTCGAAGTACTACGCCTCACTGCAGCAGCTCCAGGGGCAGGTGGGCGGAGCGCGGCCCAGGGCTGGAACTGAGACGCAAGGCAGGGGTGGGGCTGGGGGGCGGGGGCGGGGGTGGGGGAGTCTCATCGACAGATCCCCGTGTGTTCCGAGCTCTTTACCCTAGCCGTCTCTTCTCTTCACCACACTTTTTGTTGTTGTTGTTGTTGTTCTGTTTTTTTCCGAGACAGGGTTTCTCTGTGTAGCTTTTCGCCTTTCCTGGGACTCACTTGGTAGCCCAGGCTGGCCTCGAACTCACAGAGATCCACCTGCCTCTGCCTCCCGAGTGCTGGGATTACAGGCGTGCGCCACCACCGCCCGGCCATTCACCACACTTTTAAATAATTTTTTTAAAACTTATTGGTGTGAGGGTGACAGATCCCCTGGAACTGGAATTACAGACAGTTGTGAGCTGCCATGTGGGTGCTGGGGGAATTGAACCCAGGTCCTCTAGAAGAGCAGTCAGTGCTCTTAACCGCTGGGCCATCTCTCCAGCCCCCCACCACACTTTTAGTGGTTGGACATTAGTACCTCTGCTCCCAGTGCTCTGTTGTCTAATAAAACAGAACATGAGCCCAGCATGGTGGTGCACATCCTTAATACCCGCACTGTGAGTTCGAAGCCAGCCTGGGTCTACATAACAAATTCCAGACCAGGCAGGGACACACAGTGAGACCTGTCTCAAAACAAACAAACAAAAACAAAAAGTGAATGCAGAATTTTAGCTCTTAAATTGGGTATGGTGTCACATGCCTGTCCAGTGAGCACCTGGAAGGTGGTAACAGAAGAATCAGGAGTTCAAAGCCAGCTTATACCAACATGAGACTCTGTCTCAAATTTTTTTTATTCTAATTTTTGTTAATAGCCACATTAAAAAAAAGTAAAAGGTAACAAGTGAGAATAATTTTAATAGTTTTATTAATATATACAAAATATCATTCCAACCAGTAATTATCATAAAAAGTAATAATAAGCTATTTGACATTCTTATAGTAAGTCTGGTGTGTGTTCCAACTCACAGCACCTTGCAGTGCAGACTGACCTCATTTCAAGGGCTCAGTGACCGGATGTGGATGCTGGTGACTGACTTCACCAGCACAGGACTGGACAATAAAGGCAACTTTAAAAGCAGTGGCTGTGTAGCTGGAGAAGGGATGGGCCAAGGAGGGGAGTGTGGGGGGACCTCTGACCTGCCTTTTGATTTCAGTCCAACTTCGAAGAGGATGAGATGGAGGACTCTGGGGACCCAGGTGAGAGTTGAGACTTTCTTCTCCATCTCCTCTCATCCCCATCCCGACATTTCTTACCTGGATCATTTCTGCCGTTTTCAGATGGGACCCGCCTCATTTCTGTGGACAGGGAGGCCCAGGAACAAGGGGGGGCTGATAGCAAAATTTCTGTACCTCGGAAAAAAGCAGTCGCCACCTTGAAGGTAGACAGGGTGTTGGGGAGAAGGTTGCCCCTTAGATTTGGGGTACAGAGTTGTCACTGAGACCCCTCACCTTTCAGATCTACAACAGCTCCTTAGAGGACGAGTTTAGCCACTTTGAAGACTGGCTGAATGTGTTCCCCCTGTACAGAGGGCAAGGCGGCCAGGGGGAAGACGGCGAGAAAGGATCTGAACGCTGTGTGGGCAAGTTCAAGGTGTGCTCGGGGGAAGAATGGGAGACTGAGAAAGGACTGGTAAAGCTTTCTTGTGGGCTGGAAAGGCAGCTCAGTGGTTAAGAACACTGGCTGCTCTTGCAGAGGACCAGGGTTCCATTCCCAGTACCACAGTGTGGTTCATAACCATCTATAACTCCAGTTTCAGGGAATCTGACACCCTCTTCTGACCTTCTCGGGAACGAAGCCCACCCAGACATACACTCAGGCAAAAACATACATGCAGGCCAAATACTCACACATAAAATAAATCTAATGTAATTCAACAACATCAACAACAACGCCGCTGCCACCTTTCTTACCAAGTCCTTTGCTGTCTCCTCCACCTCAGGGCTCCTTCCTCATTTACCCTGAGTCAGAGGCTGCATCCTTCTCAGAGCCTCAGATCTCCAGGGGGATCCCCCAGAACCGGCCCATCAAGCTTCTGGTTAGAGTGTATGTAGTGAAGGTGAGTGTCCTGAATCCCTGGCTCATCTCCGTGGTAGCTGAGGCAACAGCATGGAGTCTACAGAAAACAGGCTTTCCAAGGCCCTCAAGGGTCACAGGGGCCTGCTCCTTCAGGTTTAGGTAGAAATCTTGGGTGTGATTAGATCTCTCCCTCGGCAGTCCGGAGAGCTGAAAGCTGTAGCTCTGAGAGCCCCAATTCCAGAATGGCTTTCGGTCAAATACTCCCTAGTTCCTTCCATTGCTATGGCTGCCATGCAGAGACTTGCAGGGCCCTGGAATTTCCTTAAAAGGAGTCTTGGGGAGAAAGGTTTCTCTGTCCCTCTGTCCCTGTCACGGGAGCAGATGCTGTGACCTGACTTAGGGATTCTAAGACATCACTGGAAGAGACATTCTGAGTCTGTATCTGATCCTCCTATGGTAACGCTAGGCAGTGGGACACATCTTGACTGTGTCGTGTCTTCTGGCAATAAGGTAGACAGGGTGCTCTGAGATAAATTTCTTTGTAATACATCTAGACATGTTATACAGTCTTTTTATTAATGAACACAAAGCTCTGAAGAAAGAGGAATTCTCCTTTTCCCTGAGTGGGGAGGAAGCAAGAGTGATTCCAGACCAACCATGAGCCACGGAACTCAGCTCAGTTTGTCCACATCCAAACCTTGGCTTCTTAGAGTCTGAGCAAGGGAAGGGGCTGGAAACATCACCCTGTGTGAAGTAGGGCCTCCTTGAAAGGTAGGCTGAGAAGCAGCTTGTCCTCTGGGAAGGGAAACAAGTCTTCCTGAGGATGTGTCTTTAGTGTGACCCCACATCAATCTAAGCCTCTTTTTTCCAGAGTTGAGGACTGAACCCAGGGCCTTGCGCTTGCTAGGCAAGCGCTCTACCACTGAGCTAAATCCCCTCTAAGCCTAGATTTATATTATCTGTTTAATCCAGAAAACTCAGTTCTGAGAGCTGAGGTTTGGCTCAGAACACTTGAGCCAGAGTGTTGCTCAAGCCTTGGGGGTCTATCCCCAGCACTGGCAGAAGAAACAGCAATTTTAGGATCCTATCTGGAATCCCAGCTCTCAGGAAGCTGAGACAGGAAGATTACTGTGACTTTCAGGTCAGCTTGGGCTACATAGTGAGACAAAAACAAACAATAACAAAACCACCCCTGAACGAACAAACAAACAAACAAACAAACAAAATCCAAACCATAACTGAGTGTAGTGCGCAGTAACCCCAAAATTTGGGAA
Source organism: Onychomys torridus (assembly GCF_903995425.1). Classification (NCBI taxonomy): domain Eukaryota; kingdom Metazoa; phylum Chordata; class Mammalia; order Rodentia; family Cricetidae; genus Onychomys; species Onychomys torridus. Next base: position 138,604,396 of record NC_050446.1, read on the forward strand.
ATGGAGGCAGGAGGATCAAAATACCAACCCAAGGCCTGAGAGGTGGCTCAGCAGTTCTGAGCACTGGCTGCTCTTGCAAAGGTCACAGGTTGGATTCCCAGCACCCGCATGGCAGCTCGTAAGCATCCGTAACTATGGTTCCAGGGGATTTGATGCTCTGTCCTGGCCCCTGCCTGAAACATGCATGTGATACACAAACAGACATACATGCAGGCAAAACACCCATACACAGAAAATTAAATTAAAACAAAATTCCTTACCAAGCCAAAGAAGCCAACGAGCCAGAAACAAGGAAGCAAACAAAGGCCAAACAAGCTTGGTGTGGTCGTTCATGTCTGTAATTCCAGGACTGGAGAGGTGGAGACAGGTGGATGAGGCTCACTGGTCAGCCAGGCTAGCCTACTTGGCAGGTTCCAGTCCAGTGAGAGACGCTGTCTGAAGAAAAAAAAAAAAGATGGACACTGAGGAACAACACCTGAGGTTGTGGAGTCAGCCTTTGACTTCCACATACATGCACACACATACATACCCTCATGAACACACACACACAAAAGCAACTGGAGCTGGGCCTGGTAGCACAGATCTGTGATCACAACTACTTAGGAGGCTAAGGTAGAAGGATTGTGAGTTCAAGACCAGCCTGGACTGTAGACGTAGCTCAGTTGGTAGAGTACTTTCCCAGCGTACACCAAGTCCCTGGATTTAACCCCCAGAATCACACAAAGCAGGTGTGCACATGCCTGTAATCCCAGCACTCAGGAGTTCAAAGTCATCCTCAGCCACAAAGCAAGTTTGAGGGCAGCCTGGGCTACATGAGACTGTGTCTCAAGAGTGAACAGGGCTGGGAGATGGCTCGGTAGGCAAAGTGTTTGCTGTGCAAGCGTGGGGACTTTTGGGTCCCCAGCACTTGCTTGGTGGTGTACCCCATAATCCCAGCACAGAGAAGGTGGGGTCGGGCTGGCCAGTTAGCGTGGCTGGTTCAGTGAAAGGCCAAATCTCAAAAAATAAGATAGTGCTGGCGGCGGTGGCGCATGCCTTTAATCCCAGCACTTGGGAGGCAGAGGCAGGCGGATCTCCGTAAGTTCGAGGCCAGCCTGGTCTACAGAGTGAGTTCCAGGAAAGGCGCAAAGCTACACAGAGAAACCCTGTCTCGAAAAACAAAAAACAAAAACAAAACAAAACAAAACAAAAGATAGTAATTGAGGAAGCTGTGCACACATTCATGAAGGTATATGTAGTACACACCCCACCACACTGCACATACACACACACACACACACATATAGGAATTCTTAAAAGGAGGCCGCTGAGGATGTAGCTGTGTGGTAGAGCATTTGCCTAGCACACAGGGCCCTGGGTTCGACCTCCAGTCCTGAAAAAAAGGATGACTGAACAGTTTGAAGGAAAAAAACCACATATTTCTTTCTTTTTTTTTTTTTTCTTTTTTTTTTTTTTTTTTTTTTTTTTTTTTTGGTTTTTTCGAGACAGGGTTCTCTGTGTAGTTTTTTTTTTTTTTTAAATATGGAATGCTTCATGAATTTGCGTGTCATCCTTGCACAGGGGCCATGCTAATCTTCTCTGTATCGTTCCAATTTTAGTATATGTGCTGCCGAAGTGAGCACTCTCTGTGTAGTTTTTCGCCTTTCCTGGATCTAACGCTGTAGACCAGGCTGGCCTTGAACTCACAAAGATCCTCCTGGCTCTGCCTCCCAAGCGCTGGGATTAAAGGTGTGCACCACCACGGCAAAACCACATATAAGTAAAAAGTTACTATCAAACCTAGTGCCGAGCCACACAATGGGTGAACAACAGAATATTATATAGCTGTGAAAAATGGATGACAGAGATCTCTGTGACCTTAGTTTTCAGACAGTGGCATAAGGTGAATACAGGAAAGTACAAAGGAGGGTGTGTAGTGCGTTCTTTATGACCCTCACTTCATAATAAAAGTCCTGGAGACTCTGTAGCAAAAGCAAAACAAATTTATTTCTCAGTTCAGAAGCCAGTCCCCAACCTGGACAAAAGGCAAAAATGACTGGCATGCCAATTTGGTACAAAATAGTTTTATATCCCTGATGGCATTTCTCTAGCCCCCACCCCAGCCTCCAATTCTCATTGGCCGAATTCTTTAGGGTGGTACTTCCAAATTCTTCTCAGTGTCTAGTATTGGCCCCTCCCAAAACCTCATCCTACCCTATGGGCGCAGTCACATAGATGTTTCTAACTTGTCAGCTTTGGCTGAACTGTTAACACCAGATAGGCACCTCCTGCTTCTCTGATTCCCCAGTGAGTTCTAAACACAGCTCATACTGCAGATGGCCGGGACTGATTTATTTCTTACAATGTAAGAAGAGCCAGGGGTTGTGAGTCAGTCAACAGGGTGCTTGACTAACATGGAGGAAGCTCTGGTTTTAACCTCCAGCACCTGGTAAAATCCTGTGATCAGGTCTAACAAGGGCTTAGGCTTCAAGGATGATAGTCTCCTGACTCGACTGGATTTGGACTCCACCCACTAGGCTACCAACCTGGCTCCTGCGGATCCCAATGGTAAGGCAGACCCCTACGTTGTGGTGAGCGCAGGCAAGGAACAGCGGGACACTAAGGAACGCTACATCCCCAAGCAACTCCACCCTGTCTTTGGAGAGTGAGGCTGGGCCCTGGGCTTGGGAATGGGGGGTCCTGGGCTCCGCAGGCTCTTGCTCAGGCAGCTGGCTTGGTGATGGTAGGGGGTTGGACTGCCATCCCAGGTCCCCTTGGAGGGCATGGCTCTGTCTTTAGCCATTTTCCCTTCCCTGCCAGAGTCCTGGAGCTGAGTGTCTCCCTCCCAGCGGAGCCAGAGCTGACTGTGGCCATATTCGATCATGACCTCATGGGTTCTGATGACCTCATTGGGGAGACCCACATAGACCTGGAGAACCGATTCTACAGCCACCACAGAGCCAACTGTGGGCTGGCCTCCCAGTATGCCGTGTGAGTCAGGCAGGGCCCGTTCCTGAACCAAACACATTCAATCTCACATTTCCACTTAAAAAGCTTTTAATCTTATTTTGAACATATTTGTGTGAGTGCCTTCACGTGTGAGAATCTGGGCATACATGTTCCACAACATGCATATGAAGGTCTGAGGACCAACTTGGATGTTGCTCCTCTCCTTCCATCTTGTGTGAGGCAGAGTCTCCTCCCTGCTGTGTGCCAGGCTACCTGGCTCATAAGCTCGCAGAATCTCCTGTCTCCCCCTCCATTTCCCATAGGGGCGCTGGGATTACAGATACTTGTACTACATGTCAACTTCTATGTGGGCTTTGGGGATTTGAACTCGGCTCCTTATGTTTGTGCAACAAGCCTTTCACATGCCAAACAGCTGCATACCCCCAACTGTCACAGCCCCATTCTTGTATCCAACTATATATAGGTTTTTTTTGTTGTTGTTATTGTTTGTTTTTTGTTTTTTGAGACAGGGTTTCTCTGTGTAGTTTTGGAGCCTGTCCTGGAACTCACTTTGTAGACCAGGCTGGCCTCGAACTCACAGAGATCTGTCTGGCTCTGCCTCCCGAGTGCTGGGATTAAAGGCATGAGCCACCACTGCCTGGCCAAGCTGTAGTCTTACAGAAGGGGAACTTCTCCCATCCCTTGCAAGACATCTTAGCTCAGTAGCCAAGACTTGAGCGTTACTGGGGCTTTGGTACGACATCGGTCACTGGACCTCATTGAGCCTTACTTCCTCATCAGTGTCTCTGTGCTCAGTGCCCACACATGCTGCTTGAGCTGACGCATTGTCCTCTGCTGCTTGTAGGGATGGGTATAATGCCTGGCGCGATGCCTTCCGGCCTTCACAGATCCTGGTGGGGCTGTGCCAGCGCTGTGGCCTCCCTGCCCCTGAATACCGAGCTGGGGCTGTCAAGGTGGGCAACAAAGTTTTTCTGACAGCGTCCGAGGCCCTGCCTTCAGGTACTAGACCCTCTCCGCTGGGCAGGCCATGGGGAGTCCGAGGGAGGCAGAGTATGAGGGAGACAGACCAGGACACAGGACACAGCAGGTGCCAGGCTAGTGTGCCCGGAGAGCCCACTGATGGCAACAGGCACAGGGATGTTTGTGAGTTTGGCTGAGTAAGGGCACGCACGGTTCCTGGATGCTGGGGGAAAAGGTGATCTTCTGTAGACCCCTCAGAGCACAGGATAAAGAGCTCTCTCTATACAACCCGTGGCTACAGAATTGGGCTCACACTTCGGATGGCCCGTGGTCTGGTCTCTAAACAGGGTCTGAGTAAAGCTGACGGCTGGCTCTTCACAGTCAGGAGTTCCAGCAACAGCACCCCTCCCCCACCCCTGCTTTCTGTGAATGGTGGACTTGCTCTCCCAGGCCACAGGCTTTTTTTCGGTGGGGGTGGGGGTAGTTAGGAGAACAAAGCTGTTAAGGAGGTCTCTACATAGCCTTGTTTGTCCTGGAACTCATGTAGACCAGGCTTGCCTTAAACTCATGGAGATTCTCCTGCCTCTGCTGGGATTAAAGGTGTGAGCAGCCACGCCCGGCATCGGCCACAGACTTTATCTAGTGCAGCCTCGGCCTCAGCTGAGAGCTGCTGAAGATGGGGAAGGAGGGCTGGGGACTGTGGTGAGGTCCACACCCCTCTTGTTTCAGGTGGCAGGGACCCCACGGTGACAAGCGAGGCTTCCGAAGAGGCCCAAGCATTGCTTGTGCTGCGGCGCTGGCAGGAGATGCCAGGACTTGGTATCCAGCTGGTACCTGAACATGTGGAAACACGGCCCCTGTACCATCCCCGCAGCCCAGGGCTGCCGCAGGTGAAGGGGCCTCAGACTCCAAGACTCATCCAGACTGCACCCTGACTCTGGACCCTTTCCCTAAGCCCTCTGCCCACACACTATCCTGCCACTGACCCTGGCTCCTGCTGTCAGTGAGAACCTCTGCCAGGGGCTGTACAGCTTCTGGTTCTGGTCCTACAGGATCCCCAGACCTGAGCCAACAAGGGTCAGACCCAGGGTTCCCAACCTGAACTCCATTCTCCTTCACTAAGGTCTGGGCCTCAAGACCACATCCTACTCATGAGCTCAGTTTTCTCACTCTGGACCCTCATCCCGGCCTTGACTGTGGGACCCTCACTTCAAACTCCACCTTTATCTGAATACCCCCAAATCTACCCAGTAACTCCTCCCGCTGCCCCTGACTCTTCTCCCCCCTGGGGACAGGGCAGCCACCAGATTCAAGGCTGTGGGGCAAGGGGTTCTCTAGCAAGAGCCTGCACAGCCTGGTTTTGTGCTCTTAGGGATCCCTTCATATGTGGATTGACATCTTCCCCAGTGATGTGCCCGCCCCACCCCCAGTGGACATCAAGCCTCGGCAGCCAATCAGGTGAGAGAATTTGGCCCCTTATTCTCTGAAAATCTGAGCCCCCAACAGAGTCAGGCCAAGACTTCTGACTTAGGCTTGTGGCAGGTGAGTTTTGTTACCCGTTGTCCCTGTAAGCTGTGAGCGTTGAGTGTCTCTAGAGTCCAAATGTCTGTCAGCAAACCCTGTTCCTGCCCAAGCAGTACAGTCCTGTGAGGTATCAGCACTCAGACACTGATCCAGACGCCTGGCGGCTCTCAGCAATGGCACGTTCCACCTCTGGCTCTGTTGTTCTTGGTGTTCCTCTCAGAGATGTGTGTGTGTGTGCGCGCGCGCATGTGCCTTTTGCCTGCATGTATGTCTATGTATCCCATGCATACTTGGGGCTTGCAGAGGTCAGAAGAGGGCGTCAGTTCCCCTGAAACTGGAGCCACAGATGATTGTGAGCCACATTGTGGATGCTGGGAGTTGAACCTGAGTCCTTTGGAAGAGCAACAAGTGCTCTTAATCACTGAGCCATCTCTCCAGCCATTTGGAGAGCCTTCTGAAGTCTAGAACAAGGTAGCTTTTAAGAGGGCCGGGCTATTCTCTTACCACCTAAATCCTGTTAAAGCAAACAAACACCTAATCCTATTAAAGCAAAAGCTCAGAGCCACTTCCTACTGACTGGGGGCGTGGTGGGTTAGATACTCTTCTCTGAATCTGTCACTATGGGCAGGAGTACCATGGATTGGCCAGTTCTGGGTGGTCCTCCCAAACCTGTCCCAGCAGAACCATGTAGATTGACAGTGTGGTTGGGCCGTCAGAGGGAAAACAGGTGTGGTGGCGTGAATGCCTATATTCCACGTACTCGGGAGACAGAGGCAGGAGGATCAGGAGTTCAAAGGCCAGCCTCTGTTTCATAGACAGGTCAAGTCCAGCCTGGGCTACATGAGACCCTTTCTGAACAAAACAAAACCAGAGAGAATCAATAAATGGAGAGAAGAAGAGAGATCCAGGCAACCCCACAACAGCCATGAGGCCATCAGGGAAGAACCGGAATTTTCCATTCCTTCTATGTCTGGTTGCCTTTTCTGCTCACACTTTTCTGTACCCCAGAACTTGGATTGCACGTCTGACTCTGCAGCTGGTGGATGTTAAGCCATGCAGTTTCAGGCTTCTTACCCCAAGTGCACAGGAAGCAGAACCTCGGTGTACTGGCTTGGGTCAGAACACGCCTGGTGTGCCATCATTGTAGTGGCAAGTGGTCAGTGACACCTGCCAGTTCCTTCCTGTCTGCACAGCCCCTCTCCTTTTCTTGTCCTTTGATCCAAGGCCTTGTGTAGCCCCAGCTAGCCCTGAGCCTAGGTATGCAGCTGTGGATGGCCTTTGAACTCTCCTGACCTCCTGCCTCTACCCCTCCATTGCTGGGATTACAGGCATGTACCACTGCACCTTGCCATGTACTTGTGCTAGAGATTGAACCCAGGACCTTGTGCATGCTAGGCAAACACTGTACCAACTGAACAATGATCAAAGATTTGTTGGCTGTTGTGCTTTGGGGACAGGGTTTCAGGTAGCCTCGGGGATGAACTTGAGCTCTGGATGTTCCTGCTGTCACCTCTGGAGCAGCTGGGATTACAGTCCTGTGTGCCACCACCTCAGTTTAAGAGTCGCTGGGGAATCAAACCAGGGACTGTAGTGTGTTAGACCAGCATACTCCCGGGACCCTTCTCAACAGTTGGAAACCACTTCTGTCCCCAGTTATGAGCTCAGAGTTGTCATCTGGAACACGGAAGATGTAGTTCTGGATGATGTGAATCCACTCACTGGAGAGATGTCAAGTGACATCTATGTGAAAAGGTAGGCCTGCAGGCCGGGTTGGCCAAATGGCTGTCCTAAGGGAAACTGTAAATGGGGATCCTGTGTCCAGGCCCTCTGTGTACCGAGAGCTGAGTTCTGGGTGTAGCCTCAGCCCTAATGCCCGTCTTGCCCTGGGCTGTGTCCTTCCTCACCCAGCTGGGTAAAGGGGCTGGAGCATGACAAACAGGAGACAGATGTCCACTTCAACTCCCTGACCGGAGAGGGCAACTTCAATTGGCGCTTTGTGTTTCGTTTTGACTACCTGCCTACGGAGCGAGAAGTGAGCGTCTGGCGCAAGCCTGGACCCTTTGCCCTGGAGGAGGCTGAGTTCCGGCAGCCAGCTGTGCTGGTCCTTCAGGTTTGGGACTACGATCGAATCTCCGCCAACGACTTTCTCGGTACTTGGCTTTTAGTAGCCCCCAGCCTACATTTGCTGTGTTCTCATTTTCTTTGCCTCTACCTTTCCTTCTCTGTCCCTTGGTTCCCACTCTAACCCAGCTTTGAGCACTGTGATTTTAGACCCAGGCTTGAACTGTTGTTTTCTACCTAGTTTCGGTGTTCAGGGAACGTGATGTAACTTTTCTACCCAAGGCTCTGCCTCAGCCCTGCCCCTGGACCCGTCTGAAGTCACTCTGAATCTCCATTGTGGCCTTTGAGTCTTGCCTTGTCAGTATGGTCCTGGACCTCTGGTTGGGACCTGACCTGCTGGTAGCTAGACTGTGGTTAGGAAGTCTATAGCTGTGGTCTGACCACTGTATTCTCCCTTTTGGTACCTTGCCACCCTGGAGTACTGCCTCTTCAACTCCTCATCCTAACCCCTGAATTTTGCTCTCACAGGATCCCTGGAGTTGCAGCTACCAGACATGGTGAGGGGGGCCCGGGACCCTGAGCACTGTTCTGTTCAACTAGCCCTTGGTGGGGCGGGGCCGAGGTGCAACCTGTTCCGCTGCCGTCGATTGCGGGGCTGGTGGCCAGTAGTGAAGACGGGGGAAGTGGAAGATGTGGAGCGGGAGGCCCGAGAGGCTCAGGCTGGCAAGAAACGGAAGAGGAGGAGGAGGAGGAAGGGACGGCCAGAGGACCTGGAGTTCACAGACACCGGTGGCAATGTCTACATCCTCACGGTGTGTAGTCTAATAACCAGTGCCTAGCTCAGGGCTGCACCGTGTCCACTGACGGCCTCACCCTCTCTTCTAGGGGAAGGTTGAGGCGGAGTTTGAACTGCTGACTGTGGAGGAGGCAGAGAACCGGCCCGTTGGGAAGGGGAGAAAAGAGCCAGAGCCTCTGGAGAAGCCTAAGTAAGTAGCCCCAACTTAGGGAGGCGGGGCCACTGGCAGGGGTTTCCTGGTCATGTGACGCCACCCTTCCAACAGCCGTCCCAAAACCTCCTTCAACTGGTTTGTGACCCCCCTGAAGACTTTCGTCTTCTTCGTCTGGCGCCGGTACTGGCGCCTCCTGGTGCTGCTGCTGCTGCTGGCGCTCACCACCGTCTTCCTCCTCCTCGTCCTCTACACCATCCCTGGACAGATCAGCGAGGTCATCTTCAGCCCCATCCACAAACACTAGTCCAAGGTCAGGGACACACCTCAGGGTGCCAAGCCTTCAACCCTGCTCTGGAAGTCCGTCCTTCCCACGTGAGCTGTAAAGGTTCAGTACTTGGGTTCAATAAATCTTAGCACAGGCCCAGGGGCTGCCGGGTACGTGTAGCACAGGACCATTTTTTTGTAGGTGGGTAAGGGACAAAGGCTCTCAGGTAGCATCAAGAGCTGGGGATTTGCTAGAATGCACAGGGATGGAGACTGCCCACATGGGACCCCAGGGAAGAACAAGCCCTGACGACTGAGTGAACTGTCCCTGTCCCCCATCCCCAGCAGCCTGCTTTCTATCCCTGCCAGAGGCAGGGTCCCTCTCAATCTGCTGACAGCTCTTCCTTCCACTAACTTTTTACCAACCTCGAGAGCAAGGGTGCCTGCTAAAGCTTTAGTGTCAAAAGAAACCTCAACCCGAATTGGCTTAAGCGAAAAGGGCAGTTATTGGTTTGGCTGGCTGGCTTCAGGTAGCTTGTTCCAGGGCTATGACAGCATTGGCTGTGGCTGCCTCCTAGCTTAGCCCTGCTGTCTCCAGAGGACATTACAGGCAGGTTCCCCCAGAACTGGAGGACCACTGTGCAGCTCCATGCCTCCCTCCTCCAGGGGGCCTGGTGTACCATGGGTGGTGGTGGCTGGCACACTCAGGAAGGTCACCATCTAAGAGCGAGAGGTAGACCAACCTTCCTCTCGAGGATGGGTGGGTGGGTTACCAGGAGGATTCCTCAGTGATCCAGACACAACTCTGAGGTGATCAATCACCTGGCCCTCAGGCACCCTCTCCTTCTGTTTTGTTTCCCCGCCACAGTCTTGGGGGAGGGGGACGGATGATCTGATGAACTGACTACCGCACAGAGCTAAGCCTGTCATTAGCAGCCCTGGTGGTTGGTCCTGAGTCAAGGGCGTGGCGCTGCAGAATGGCAACACCACCTTCTTCCCCCTCGCTTTTCAGTCCTGCTTCATTAAGGGGTCTGTAGAGGTCTGTATCTTTTCCTCAGTGCTGAGACACCATGGGGCTTGGCAGAGAGCAGAGCCACATGACTGAGTCCAGGCTGTGGGAAGCAGCCTCTGCTTCAGCTGTCCATCACTGCAGAAGTGACCCATTCTGGCCTGGATTCAGCTCGGGACAGTGGCAATGCAGTCATCTACTCCTCAAGCCACGGTGGCTCCAAGACATGGACCCGAGAAGCTGTCTGGTCACACAAGAGGAGGGACTAAGGAAGCGGCTGTGAAGCCACACTGAACAGGGGGTGCACATGTGGGACTCCCAAAGGGCTGGCCTGGGCCTGTCAGTCATGATGGCCCATGTCAGCATGTGGCCATGAGGAGGGGCTGTTCCTAGGTTTCAGCCAGACCCCAAGAATCACACTGAGAGCGCCATTTCTATCAATATTTACCACCCTGGGCTGACTCTGGAGAGGAGGGACATGGGGTATGGAAAGAGGATGGGGAATAATCACAGGTGACAGAGGGAAGGAAGGGGGGGGGGGATGACTACGTTGTCTTCCCGAGATCAATTTTCTTCTGGATGGCCCGAGCAGAGTGGTAGATCAGTGAGTCGATGAGGCCAGCCACTGAGGAGAGAGACCAGGGCTAGCATTGGCTCTCATGGAGCCCTGCCTTGTCTAACATTTTCCTTGGCCCTTAAGGTAGCCCTCTTCCCCAACCAAAGCCGGGGCATTGCTGAGGATGTCACTCAGCAGAGGAACACTTGCCCAATCCACAGCACTGGGAAGTTTGGGGCACCCACTCCCCAAAAGGCACCCTGGGACTTACCTGTAAACATGCCCCCAATGATGGCGCACACACCTGTCAGGAAGTGGGTGAAGGACCTGCAGAGCAACAGGAGGGCTTGGTAGGCACCTGCTCTCACGGGCCCAGAGCCTTGGCTGCTCCCCCGTCCCTCACCTGTGTTTTTCTGTTAGCTTCACCATCATGGGCGAGAGTTCATAGAGAACAAAGACTCCCGGCAGGCCCTGGTCACCCAGCAGCCCATTGGCGACCTTCTCATGCCTGGTCACAGAGAACTGGTTTGTCCTCAGCACCTGCGGCAGAAAGGGAACCAGAGGCAGAGTAAGGTTTGTAACCCGCCTCAGGCTGTTCTGACTAGATGAAGGGCAGAATGAAGCTCCATGGCCGTGACTAGATGAAGGGTGACTAGCATCACAAGGCCACCTACACTTTTCACCGGTCCTAGCTACATCGGACGGATGCTTTCCCGGGTGGTCCAGGGATAAGAAGAGACTCTTGTAGGCAGCACACACCTGGGACTCACTTCCTGGCCCCTCAGCCCTTTTACACCGCTCCACAGACCACAGGACAGAGCAGGCCCAGGCAGGCTTGGCCTGGCCAACCCCCAGGCCAGCACAGACAACGGGGGTCACTAAGCACCCGAGGACTGTCTGGAGGCAGTACGGGAAGCAGGAAGACCAAAGAGTGTCTGGCCTGTGTCTCCAGTGAAGGTATCACTACCCCTGGGCCTCAGCTTGGCATCCATCAGATGGGACTGAGAGCAGCATCCCCTTCCCCAGGCTGAGGGATGGCACAAGGACTTCACGGGCCCGTCAGCGAGCTGGAACTGGACCCTGTACTCCTCAACTCACCTCCCCATCCACTTTCATGTACACTGTGGGTACCACCTTCACAAAGTACTGGAACATCATGGAGGCTGGGAGGAGAGAGCACAGGCCATGGGTGCCAGGCAGGGTTCTGGCGGTAGAGGGCGCTACCTCCCAGGATGATACCTTGGGGTGCAGTGACATTGGTGTGGTCCAGGGGGTTCACAATGCCTGGATAGTCCTCTCCGAATGATAGGTGCTTGATGTAGTGAGTCATGTTGATCTGCAAGAACACCAGTGTCTGAGACCTGACAGAACGCAACCCCCACAAAACTGTCTAGTGTCACAGAGTGGGTGCCTGAGCCCGTCAGCACAGGTTGGGAGAGGGAGGGACGGAGGCAGGGCCTATGCTGACAGGCTCTGGCTTTAATGGAAGATTGCCTGTACCAGGCATCTGTTTTCACTTAGGGATCCCTTCCCAGTCCACAGGTTCCTGGGGCTCCAGGGCTTAACGTACAGCTTCACACAGAGCGCACACGAGACACTAGTCTTGCCCAGATGCCTCAAGGGATGAAGGCCTAAGCCAGAAGCCCCCAACTGCCAGCTTTCTGAGGGATGTTAGAAATGTAAATCTGACTGTGTCACACCCCTGGTTAAGGGAGCCAACCGCTGCCCTCTCTTCTGAAAGGGCAGATTCCTTAGTGTGGCTCCAGTCTCAAGTCCTCCGGCCCTGCCAACTCATACAGTCTTGCTGTCTATATCCCCCTGGTGGCTTCCTAGAAATGTCACCCTCTGTCCTGGCTTTGCTCTGAGCTTCCTTCTGTTGAGGACGTCCACTGCCTGCCTTGGTCTGCACACCAGCAGAATATGGAGAGTGGTCTCTCCCCATTCCAGACAGAAGCAGAGCCTGTCTCCACGCCCTCCACCCCGGGGTTCCGCGTGGTACGTACGTTGTCAAGGCCGAAGCTCTGCAGGTCATGAACTAGGAAAGAAGAGGGGAGTCAGGCAGGCAGGCAGGACCAGGGAACTGGCTCCTTCTGAGTCTTTTCTCCGCTGTCCTCCCCCTGTGGGGCACGACGCACCTAGCTCTCCCTGACCCCTCAGTCACCCACAGCCTGGTACCTCTGACCCTGCTTTAGCACAGCTGGCCAGGGCCTACCCTGGACCTGGGTGAGAGTTCACAGCCTCCCGCTGGGGTGGACAAGAACACAGATCTCTCTCCCCGGACAGACAGAGGGAGCTCTAGGCACCGACTCCAGGCCGGGCTTTATCTTAGGAAACAAAACCCATGGAAAGGTCTCTCTCTAATCAGAGTCGATGACAAATCACTGGACCCCAACGTGAACGGGGACTCCCTTGCTTTACCCTCAAAATTCTCCAAAGGGAATTTCATGAGTTCCCTGAGTCAGCAACTGCCCACCGTAAGGACCCCACATCAAAGGCACATCCCAGGGGCAAGTCACCCAGCAGCCAGGTCAGAGAAGGCTCCATCCCAGACCCATCCAAATCAACCCCCACTCCAGAAGGGCAGGCTGCCTTGGAAGTGGGGGAGGGCCTCCCTGGGGGCAGGGCCACTTACTCTCCACAGCATGGACTGCAGCATGGGGAAGGGGAGGAGAGAGGAGGAAGAGAACAGATTCAGAGCTTCACAATGACATCTATGGAGCAGATAGTCCTGCTTCGGCACCAGGGTCTAGCCCCAGCTAAAAGGCCTCTTCCAGGGCCAAAGAGGCATAAAAAGAGGACTTGAGCACAGAAATATCCAGCCTAGGAACAATAACAAAGGACCTAGAGCCTTAAAATCCTCTCCCAGCTGTGTGACCTGGGCAAAGCACATGTGCTCTCGGCAAAGGGCTGTCCTGAGGATCTCAGGGGGTGGGCGGATCCCTGGTCAACTTTACAAGACACTACACCACTCCATATCGTTCACCCTGCAATCAACAAGGATGTTAAAAGTACTCCAAGGACTCAACAGCAGATCTCTGGCCACAGGCCATTGTAGCTTTGTGTACGAGCATCCTTGGACTCAGAGTCAGCTGCCCTGGGGTTCCTGTCCCAGAAGGCAGACCTAAGTAAGCCGAGGCACAGAGACTACTGCCCCAACTCTGGAGTGTCCACGAGGCCTGCAGCCCACAGTTTTACAGTGATACACTGATGTCTCCCTATGGTCTCAGGAAATCCATGTGACTTGGCCTCCTCCAGAGTAAAGGGGTGGGGGTTCCAGAGCTCTGCAGGGTCCTCCAGGCCACCTACCTCTCCTCATGCCTTTCCCTCACTGCAGGCACAGACTACATGAGAGACTACAGGCCCCCATGCTTGCTCACCTTAGTCACTCAGAGCAGCTCAGGACCACTAAGTCCTGCTCATCCTCTGGATTCCTCTTACCTGGTAGCTATCTCCCAGGTGGGAGTTAGCACTCCCACCTCATTCACAACCTACTAGGTAGCAGTGACATCTGTCTTCAGCCTCTGCCTAGGCCTTCCCTCTGCTTCAACCACAGCCTGGCTTTGTCTTCCAGCACCAGCTCCATGATGTCATCTCAATTACTATTTGGTCTCCCATCCCTATCCCCTCTGAGGCCAAGTCCTCAGCTCCCACGTGGGTCAAGGCACCCTAATGGTAATCACAAAATTCTACCAGGCACCCCCAAGACAGTTTTAGCAACTACCTGTCCATCCTTTATGGCACCCGAGTCGCAGCTTCTGGTGAGTTCCAGTCATGTACATGAGCCTTGTCCATCCTGTCCTCCTAGGTCCTGGACAGCCCCTCCCTGTTTCACCCTCCCCTCCCAGACCACCAGCTGTTGGCCATTCCCTAATCCTACACCATCTCTACTTTCAACCACAGGTACGCCATGCTCCAACTGCCAGCCTTCTAACTTCTTCCTGGTCCCCCCACATCCCTCCAGTACCCCAAAGCCAACCATCCTTCGCCACTATACCAACCAAAGGCCTGTGGAAGCTGTGATGTCCTCTTTACAAACTCTTTTGACTCCTTGTCTGTGCTGTGCACAGAGCAACACTAAGCCCCGGAAAATCCCACAGGTGTTCTCACTTACATCGCCCCTGTCCCAGAACCCAAAATGCCTTGCTGTTGCCTCTCTCAGATCTCCTCAGCCTTCGGCCAGTGACCTTGCTTCCTATGCCAGAGCAGAAGCTAGCAGAGACACGCATGTGCTGGTCCCGGCTGTGCCTGGAGTCTGCTTTCCTGACTGCTGGAACTGGCCTTTCCACATGCCCAAGGCCTAGACCGTCTTCTCTAGACGCCGCTGTACTACAGACTGTCACAGGCATCTCTAGCATCCCATCTGTCCTCTTCACAGGGGGACTTGCCACAGTCCTGCACAGGAGCCATCTGTCGGCCTGTGCACCAGTTCCTGGACATACCTCCTCTGCTTCCCAGTCATCAGTTCTGCTACCATCCCCTAGACCATTCTTAAACGACCCTTTCACGGGGTCAGCTAAGACCATTAGAAAACAGATATTTACAGTATGATTCGTAACAGTAGAAAATTAGTTATGAGATGACAACAAAAACAATTTCATGGCTGGAGTCCCCACAACACGAGGAACTACTAAGGTGGCAGCATTAGGAAGCTGAGAGCCATGCTCTAGACTGTGACAGTGGCAGCGATGACACCCATCTGCAGTTTCAGTTTCAAGCACCTGCTGCTCTAACGCAATTTAACACCTGGCCGCATTTCCAGTTATAGCCACGTTCTGTCAGGGCCACCAATGACCACTATACTAACATCCCACATTCAGCCTTTGCTTGGTGTCCAGAAGCACCCATCCCTTGGCTCTTAGGATGCCATGTTCCTTGTTGAAGCTCCCACCTCACCAGCTGTCCCTACACCCTCCTCCGCAGTTCCCACTCCGCATTTCCCATTGCTCTAAACACAAGAGGCCTGGTGGTACTCAGCCCTTGGAGTTCCCCTCTCCAACCAACTTCACCTGCAGAGAGAGTTCATGGAGTCCCATAGCTTTAAATATGTGGGAGGGCTCAACGTCTGTGTCTCCTGGCTAGTCTCTGTCCTTGAACTGCAGGCAAATGCTTACTTGGTATCCTGAGGGCCTAGGAAATGAGAATCCCATTGGTCTGAATGTGTCAGAAGCTGAATATCTGCTCTGTACTCACACCTTCAAACAACCACACCCGCCCGAGTCGTCCTCCTGTATCCTAAATGGCAGTTCCAATCTTCCCACTACTTGGGCATAAACTTGGAAGTTATCTTGGACTCCTCTGTACTTCTCTGTCACATCAATCAGCTGCTTCTCAGTTCTACCTGTAACCTATCCAGAACCCGATTGCTTCTCCACCTCAATCACCATCACGGTCCACCATCTCTGCCAGCACTAGTCACTGCAGACTTCCTCAATGACCTCTCCTACTCTGTCCTTTCTTCCTCCAGCCTTCTGCACACACCACCAGGTGCTGGTCACCATGTGTTGGCTTTGTTTTTTTGGAGACAAGGTTTCACTATGTAGACCTTGTACTACAGCTGTAGTTCCAGGCTGGCCTGGAATCCCTCATGGAGACCAGGCTGGCCTGGATTTCCTCATGTAAACCAGGCTGGCCTAGAATTCCTCATGTAGACCAGGCTGGCCTGGAACTCAAAAGAGATCCTCTGCCTCTGCCTGCTGAGTGCTGGGAAGGCATGCTTGCCCGTCTTACTTATTTTGTTTTTTGTTTTTCGAGACAGAGTTTCTCTGTATAGCTCTGGGGCCTGTTCTAGAACTCACTCTATAGCCCAGGCTGGCCTCGAACTCACCGAGATCTGCCTGCCTCTGCCTCCCGAGTGCTGGGATTAAAAGTGTGTGCTACCACTGCCCAGCTCGACTTTCTTACTCTTTTAAGGGGAAGTCAGATCACACCCTCCTGCAAGCCCTTCCCGGCTTCTGACGTAGCCCAGAACCTGGTCCCTCTTGCCCTACCAAGCTGTCTGCTCACCTGTAGTCAAGCATGCTCTTGTGCTCACTCTGTTCCAGCCACCCTGTCCCTGTCGTAGGCACTTGCCAAGCACACTCGGGCCTTCAGGACCTCTGTTTACTGCTGTACTTGTCATGCTGCTGGACAGCAGCCCTGCTGGCTGCCTCACTTTGCTCACTCAGGTCTTTGCACAAGTGAAACCGCAGAGTCTTTCCTGAACACCGTAAGTAAAACAGCAGGACATACTGTCCCTCAACCATCGTCATTCTGCCTTGTTTTGGTCCACATTATTGTTTACTTATTTATTTATTTTGAGACCAGGTCTCACTGTGTAGTCCTGGCTAGCCTAAAACCAACCATGTAGATCAGGCTGGTCTCAAACTCAGAGATCTGTCTCTGCCTCCTAACTGCTGGAGTTAAAGGTGAGTACCACCATGCTTGGCTTGGTCTACATTACTTTTTGTTTGTTTGTTGTTTTTCAAGATAGAGTTTCTTTGTGTAGCCCTGGCTGCAGTCCTGGAACTTGTTCTGTAAAGCAGGCACTGCCCAGCCACATTACTTAATAGTAGAGGATATATCATGTATTTTATACGCCTGTCTGCTTCTTTTTTCTTTTTCTTTTGGTGGAGAGAGGGTGTTGAGGCAGGGTCTCATGTAGCTAAGACTAGTCTCAAACATGCTATGTAAGTGAGGATGACCTTGAACTGATCTCTTGTCTCTACCTCTCCAGTGCTGTGATTATAGGTACGGGGACTAAGGCCAGATGTCTGTTTGAATATTCTGAGTACAGGGACTGCTGTATCTATATATCCAGACTAACACACGTACCCAGTAGGTGATTACTAGATATCTAATGAATGCATACATAAACACAGCTCACGAGTACAGAATCTGAGTTCCAATCCAGCTTTGCTTGCCCAAGCCTCACTCACCATCATCTGATTGGGGTGGGGTACAGGGCGGGGGGGGGGGAGGCTACCACTTAAACAAACAAAGCAGCATTTACCCAGGCTCTGTGCTACAGTCCTAACTCCTGCACCACACAGGCTGGGGTTCAAACCAGGGCTTCATGCACAATAGGCAAGCACTTGACCAACTGAGCCAGATCCCTGCTCTCATACTCTTCACAAGTGTGCTAAACTGCTCTCCTACTCTAAGCTCAAAGCTAAAG
Organism: Onychomys torridus; assembly: GCF_903995425.1. Classification (NCBI taxonomy): domain Eukaryota; kingdom Metazoa; phylum Chordata; class Mammalia; order Rodentia; family Cricetidae; genus Onychomys; species Onychomys torridus. The sequence continues at coordinate 138,621,822 of NC_050446.1, forward strand.
GAACACTGGCCTAGCGAGGGGCACACCATCCAGCCAAGAGGGACCCCAAGAGCTAAATGCCCCTGGCTGATTCTGGGTCACTTACCATGCACATGGGACTGTTGGAAGCTCTTCCCAGGGGCGAAGTGGAAGTTTCCAGCCACCTGTGGGGATATTTCCTCTCATACTCTACTTCAACTGTGGTGTTCTCCCAGCCTGGCCCAGCCCAGCCATCTTGCCTCCTTCCTTCCTGGTACCTTGTTGACTTCCAAGAAGCCATACACCTGGCAGCCTTCATTCTTCTGTTCCTGCATCTTCTGGCTGAAGCCCTCTCGTCGACACTGCTCAATGGTGTCTGGGTTCTTGAAGGCCCAGCCTCGACGGCGGTACGCCTCCCGCACATCTTCACAACTGTTACAGCACCTGTCGTGGAGGGATGCAGGGGTGAGAGCTTGGCCAGGGTGGTAAAGCCCAAACAGCTGTCTGCTGCAGAGGCTCTGCCAGCCTCCTCCCTGACCACCAAGTGTTTGCACTACTTCCTCAGTGTGAGCAGAATATTTAGAGCACACACCCCTATGCTGTTGGGGGCTGTGACCGGTCACAGGAGAAGAGGCAGTGATGGTCACACTGTGATGTGAATGCCCTTAATGCCAAAGAACTGTACACATAAAAACAGTTCAAATGAAAACTTTAGGCCACACATACTATTGTTGTTGTTGTGTCTGTGGTCCTGTGGATTCCAGGGCCTCGTGCCTGTTTGGCACTCAACTGTTAACCAGCCTTACTTCCTCCAGTTTCTTCTCTTTTAAAAAAAAGTCATCTTCCTAAACCTGTTGAGTTAGTCTCTTAGGAATCAGCGCTGGGGAAACCACACAGCAGTTAGCACATACTGGAGGCTTAATAACATAGATTTGGCCTTGTACTTCAGGGCTTTACATATAAGATAACACTCAATCTTTATGTGACTTTTGCAAGGAAGGTGTTACTACCCTCCTTTATTAATAGAGAAGTGGTGTGGCCCGGACTGAAGACAAGAACTAGAAAACTGGACTCCAGAGGTGACCTTCGAACTGCTTCTCTAGGTCTGCAGCTGTCAGGTCAGAGGTCAGGCCTTCATCATGCACCAGGATCAGTGAGGGTATCCATCCCACCCTCTCTAAACTCGCGGTCCACCTCCCCAGGCTGAGCAAGGCTGTGGCTGGCTAGTCCCAGTGGCTGACGAGAACCCACACCACGCCCCAGGGCTTGGCTCACTTGATATCCTCCGACTCAGCCCCATAGCAGCTCTCACAGCGATTGGGGTCCAGCGAGTCTGGGTCAAAGACTGTCACCTCGACTTTGCCAAGTTCTAAGGAGAGGGCAGAGGCAGAAGCACAGCATGAGGCAGACAGAGTCACATCTACAGCCCTGTCCTTTGACCACTGCGGTGGGAAAGCAAAAGCTAGTATTCATACAACACACATGACGGGCCAGGCGTCGAGCACTGCACACACACTAAGTATGACTAAGAAAACAGGAAATACTAAATATCAGCTGCTACAGGTAACTTAATCTAGTCTACTTCATTCCTATAAGACTGGGAAAATGGGTCTGAGTGTGGAGTGGTGACCCACATCTTTAATCCCAGAACTTGGGAGGCAGAGGCAGGTGGATTGCTGTGAGTTTGAGGCCAGCCTAGTCTACATAGAGGTTCCTAAGCCTGTCAGAGTTACATAGTGAGACTCTGTCTCAAAAAAAAAGAATGAGAAGGAAATGGGCCCAAGGGTAACGGAGACAGCTGCTTAGAAACAGGAAGTGAAAGTGAATAATATACCAGGACCTTCATACACATTACTGGTGGTCCCCAACTTGTGATGGGGTTACAGGTGGATAAGCTATCATATCCTGAAAAGAAATGCATTTAATACATCTAAGATACTGAACACCACAGCTTAATCCAGCCTGCCTTAGACATGCTCAGAATACATACACAGCTCAGAGCTGGGCAAAACCACCTGGTACAAAGACATTTCCTAATAGAGTACGGGTCATCTTGAATCACTCACTGAATCCTCTCCTGAGAGAGGACAGCAGAAAGGTTGTATGGCATTTCACACCCTCCCAAAGTCAGAACGTCGTAAGGTGAGAACCGTCTGCCCCCATCTGGTCCTTTATCTCACGTAAGGCGTACTTCTGTTTACCACTACTTTATAGTTGGTGCTCAGAGACGGCAAGACAGCACTGGGCCCTAACCCAGGCAATTCTACTTGACAATGGAAACTCTTAGCCTCAGGCCACTTGTACCGCAAGGGGGAAAGCACTTTAGACAGTGCGTTGGGAACAGCAAAGGCATGACAAGCTGTTATCTAAGGAAGACCCGCTCAAGCTTGAGAGCATGGTAACAGTAACGTGTTCTGCTCCTAATGGCTGAGCCATCTCTCCAGCCCCTAAGGTATTCCACTCAATGTGCCCATACGAGATGCACAGACTCAACCGACTCTTGACTCTTTATTCATTCATTCATTCATTCATTTATTTATTTTATATACAGTATTCTATCTGCATGTATGCCTGCATAATCTCATTAAGTGGTTGTGAACCATCATATGGTTGCTGGGAATTGAACTCAGGGCCTCTGGAAGAGCAGTCAGTGCTCTTAACCTCTGAGCCATCTCTCCAGCCCGACTCTTGACTCTTAATAGCTGGAGAACCCTAGGCAAGCCTGCTGACCTCTGACTAATGTGTAGCTGAGCCTGCAACAGCCCACTTCCGGAAGGCAGTGTGAGTATGTCCAGCTCCAGGATTGGAGACCTGCCCCCTCCCTCGGTTACCATGACGTTCAGCCTCTGAGCTCACGGGGATGCCATCCTTGTCTAGTCGTTTCTTGAACAGGTTATGCTCCACATCCAGCTGCTGCTCCCCAGCCACATCCATGGCATCGATGCTCAAATCTGGAAACAGAGAGGTACTATGACTCCAGGGACCTGGAGATCTGAGCTTTGATAGGAAAGATGTATCTCGTGCAAGAACTGGACTAGGGGAATGAAGATAACCTGGCATCCATTCCGGGATCTAAGGCCAGAGGTGTAAATCTGGAAGCCCATCTGGCACACCCAGGAGTCCAACTCCCACCCACGATCAGGTACTCACAGGCACAAGGCATGTGTGGGAAAAGAACATCGATGTTGATCTTCAGTTTATCTCCCCGAGACTTGTCCACGTAGAGCTCAGGATGCACCTGGAGCGACACTACCTCAGTCAGATGTGGCCTTACCCCCTACCCTGCTTGAAGGGTCCTACCCTCAGAACGCTAAGCCCCGCCCACATTCTAGGCCACGCCCCTTACCTCGGTGGTGAGATAATACTGCAACTCGGACAGGAACAGCAGGAGCATGAGAAGGCCACTGACTATGGTCACTGCAGGGCGGGAGCGAGATTTGGAATGGCCTGTGTCCCACCCCTCTGCCTCTAGCAGGCCAGGGAGAGTCCGGGAGCCCAGGCCAAACGCTGGGACAGCTCCCTCCCCACAGCCCCGCCCGCCCCGGGACCTACCCGTGGCGCCCCCGCAGGTCTTGACCCGGAAGTCCTCTAGAGTCTTGGGGTAGGCATCGAACTGCTTCAGCTTCCCCAGCGCCTCCATGGGGACCGGCCGGAAAGGGTACACCAGCCGGCCCGCCCCTCTCGCCTCCCTCTTCCGGCCTGGCGTCTGGGCCACGCCCCTCGCTGTTTTGCGCAGGCGCAGCAGTGCGTATGCGGGCTCCACCCCTTACCTGGCTTCTTACAGGCTGTCTGACCTGTGGGCGTTGTCACGCTCCCTGGCGAGGATTGGGCGGCGCTCCTAGGTGGGCGGGCCGGGAACAGAGAGGACGGCGCTTGAGTGCTGCACCTGTATTAACCCTTCTCCCAGGACCTTAGGACCTGTTAGGACAGCGCTTCCGACGTGTGCCCGCAGTAGCTGCAGCGAGCGTCAGTTAGAACTGGTTCCAAGTGCAAATAATTGGTTCCCGCCGACCGCATCAGAAGGTCCAAAAGTGGCTCCAAGGTGTTTCCAATGCGGTTAAGGCACGAGAATCTCCGCCCTGAGAAGTGGGTATTAACTGGCGAGTTGGCTCAGCAGGTGAAGGTGCTTGCTACCAGTCCTGATCACCTGAGTTCGATCCCCAGGACCCACATGATGGAAAGAGAGAACTGATCACTGCAAAATGTCCCCTGACCACACGAATGCTGTGGCACTCCCGTGGCCACACACAAATAAGTAAATATAATTTTAATTATTATTATTTTTTAAAGTGGGAGTTAGGGGTGCTGGAGAGATGGCTCACTGCTCTTCCAGAGGACCGGGGTTCTACTCCCAGCAACCACATGGCAGCTCAGAGCTGTCTGTGACTCCAGTTCCAGAGGACCCAATACACATGGCAAAACACTAATGCATATAAAATAAAATAGTGGGAGTTGGCTTCCAATTTTCTCAAGTGCAAACTGATCAATAATGGAACCCAGTTCTACTGGACCTCAAAGTACCCTAGGTTCTTAACAGCTTCCTAGTGTTACTCCCAGTGCTTTCTGGATTGACCCAGATCATTGTACAGGACATGGCAGTTCATGCTCCACCCCTTCAGGCCTAGGCTGTAGAGTGGAGACTAAGCAAGCCTGTATTCGCTTCCTCTTGTAACCCATTGGCTATAGAAAGAGCAGCTCTGGCTTAATCCAGCTGTGATGACTAAAACGAAATGCTCCTGAGTTTTAGTTTGAGACAGGGTCTCTTTCTGCTGTCCAGGCTGGCCCAGAACTCTTGGACACCACCTGCCTTAGCCTCATGGCATCTCAGGGGAGGTTTTTTGTTTTGAAGATTTATTTACTTTTATGTGTATGTGTATTTGCATGTGTTTATGTGCACCAAGTGATAGCAGAGGGCATTGGATCTCCTACAAGTTGACTTATGGGGAGTTGTGAGCCACCCAATGTGTGCGCTGGGAACTGAACCAGGGTCCTCTGAAAGAGCAGCAACCAGACTGAGCTCTTTCTCCAGCCCCAAGCTTAGAGGTTTTGATTTAGAATTCCTGCTTCAGGTCATAAATCTCACTTTAGGAATCCCATTTTATGCTGTTGAGTGGTTTGCCTTCCACCTAAAGATTTTTTTCAAAGTTTTTTCCTTTCTTTCTCGAGACAGTGTTTCTCTGTGTAGCCCTGGCTGCCCTGGAACTCACTTTATAGCCCAAGCTGGCCTCAAATTCAAAGATCCACTTGCCTCTGCCTCTAGAGTACTGGGATTAAAGGCGTGCACCACCACCAAGCAAAGTTTACTTTGTATTATTTTATCTTAGACAGGTTCTCACTATGTAGCCCTAGCTACATAGAGATCTGCTTGCCTTTTCCTCCCAGGAGCTGGGGTTAAAGGCATGTACTGCCACACTAGCTCTTAATTTTTAGTGGCATGTATTGATTATCCACAATAATGGATTTTATTATATCTTCATATATAGAATGTGTTTCTCTCTCTCTCTCTCTCTCTCTCTCTCACACACACACACACACACACACACACACACACACACCCACATCCAGTTACTTACCCTCATTTAGCCTTTTTCCTTTCCCATAATCCCCTTCACTCCCCTTCTTCTTTCATGTCTTCGTGTGATCATGTGATCCACCACTTAGAAAAATCTCTCTGCTTTCCCCATCAACCATTATCTGCATATAAATCCTCGGGTGTTGACTGGCTTAATCTTTTGGGATTTTGTGCAGATAATCTGAGCTGTCATGAGATCAAGTGTGCAACTACCATGTCATGCCCAGAATTCAGAATTCCACACTGCTCTCCCTCTTCCTGTAGATCTTACATTCTCTCCACCCCATCTTCCGCAATGTTCCCCGAGCCTTGGAGGGTGTAATACGGCTGTCCCACATATGGCTGGGTATTCACCCGTCATTTATTCTTGGCACTTTGGTCAGTTATGACTCTGCAGTGCCCCCTGAGCACCTGTGACCAAAGCTGATTGCCGAACTATCATAGTTATAGGGGTTTGTTTTGTATGCTAAAGTTTACCAGACCATTTGCAGTGGTTGAGTCAGGAGGACTGCAAGTCTGAGATCAACCTGGGCTATGTAGGGAGACCTAGTTTTTAAAACAAAACATACCAAACTCTGAAACAAAGGCCAGTTATGGTAATGCTTGTAATCCTGGCACTTAGAAGGCAGAGGAAGGAGGATCATGATTTCAAGGCAGTTCAAGGTCAGCCTGGGCTGTGAGAATCCATCTCCAAACAAAAGATGTACTAGGTAGTAATGACATATGCACGAGTCCATAAGGTTGCGCAGAGGCAAAACAGAGCAAAACTAAATGTCTATATATAGGGATCAGTATGTGAATTTTCAGGTTGCACTCCAGAAAAAAATGGAATAAAAAACTATCTGACTTGAGTTTGACCCTAAGAACCTACATTAAAAAAAGATGAGTGCAGAAGCTTGAGAGTTGACCCAGTAGCTAAGAGCATGGCTGCTTTTTCAGAGGACCTGGGGATAAGTTTTCAGAACCCACATTGTGGCCCTCAACCATGAGTACCTCCAGTTCCAGAAAATCCAACACCACCTTCTGGCCTTTGTGGGTACTGCATGCACATGGTGCACATACATACATATAGGCAACACACCCATACACATTAACCGTTGTGGGAGGAGCTCCCTACTGGGGCCTGGCAGCTGATCCACAAGCCACAGAACCAGAAAGACTCTGACCGGCTGCCAGAAACTCCCTGGAGATGGATGTGAGCAAGCTGCAGACTGTGGTTTAAGACAATTTTCCTGTCTTCAAGATTGAACTCAGGACCTCAGGCTTGTGTGGGAAGTGCTTTTACCCACTGAGCCAGCTACTACAATTTTTTGAGACAGTGTAGCCCTGGCTGGCCTGGAACTCCATATGTAGACCAGACTGCTCTCAAACTCAGAGATCTGCTTGTTGCTGCCTCTCAAGTGCTGGGATTAAAGGCTACACCAACATGCCTGGCTGCAATTAGTTTTTAATGAGGAGAGACAAATTTAGCATTCTTGTCTAAAAGATGAAGTACACTGGTTTGTTTTTAGTATGTATTTACACATATGTATCAAAGCTGGGTCTTGTTTACTAGTGTGAAAAATAACTACATTATAATGGGAGCCAAGTTTAGCATATTGGTTTTGAATGGAGAGTTGTTGGAATTTCTTGCTTTTCTTTTATATTAATACTACTAGCTATTCTGGGCAGATGAAAATGTTCTGTGGAGCTAGGGAGGTGACTCAGTGGGTAGTTATGTTTGTCACTAAGCCTGACAATTCCTAGAACTCACATGGTGCAAGGTTGTCCTGTGGACACCACACACATGCACCATGGAATGTATGCCCCCCCCCCAAGCCTATACACACTAAATGAGTGTAAAACAATTTAAAAACCTTTCCGTTGTTGCTTCCTTTTTAGGAAAGAGTTTTTGATACCATAGTATGTGTATAAATATATGTGTATATATGTGTTAGTAGGGGCTACAGAGGTGTCATAATATAAATCTAGAAAAAATGAAATAGAGAAAGTGCCATAATGACATCTAATACTTTGTGAGTTGATATTAAAAGATTTTAAGGAGAGAGTAAGAATTTTGGAGGATCACACCAAAACCACAGCAGCAGGGGAAGGTGGGTCATTTACTGACAGTCTTGCAGGGCTTGGCTTCTAGGGAACACCACAAGTTCAGCCTCAGGCGTGTTCCGGTGAGAGATCTCAGACATCTGAGTGGAAGGAGCTGAGGACAGTGTATGCCCCTGGGCTCTCACTTCCCGGCATTAGAGAAAGAGGCTGGAGACTTTCCCCAGGCAGGCTAAAGGATGGTGGTCACAATGTGGACTTTGTGATGCCCTGGGATAGCTGGGGTGGCACCGACAGCCAATCTTTCCTTCTGCAGGGAGCACTTACACTCACTCTGTCTGTTCTAGCATCTTCCCACTAGGCCCAGTCAGAACTCTCCCTGGGGGTGAGAAAATGGACAGGCGGGGGGAACGTTGAAGCTGGAAGGCCGGGGAACTGTGGAGACCAGCATGAAGGGATGCTAGCGCTGTCCATGGCCTCAGCCCTATGTCCTTTCAGGTAGAGAAGCCAGTCTGCTGCCTGCCACATGAACCATCGTCTGGGCCAGACATGGAGAACTGCTGGGTCTTTTGGGGGCTCATCTTGTGGCTGATGGCTCCCTACCTGGATTGGACACATGAATCAGCATGCCAGCAGGAATGGACATACACGGTACCACAGCACTCTAACTGGCTGTGCTTCAAATTTGGGGAACATGGCTGCCCTTCACGGACCCCCAACTGCTCCACCTGCCACTACACAGTTGGAGGATGGAACTGGTTTGAAGCATGCTATGAAAAGAGCATGGGGTACTTGAGGAGGACAAAAGCACTCTGGTGGCTGGTCAGTGGTCAGCACTGGGCCCTGAGCCCTTGGCCCTCCTCCCGGGCCCAGTTCTTCCCTCATCCTCTGGCTCAAACTTCTTCTCCTGGCTGCTGTATGCTTCTCCCCTCTTCAACCTTGGTCCCCCAGAACTGAGGGCTGGTGCCAGAACCCCAACTTCTCTTTCTGCTGTCACCAGGGCATGAACTCAGTAAGCGAGCTTGGAAAAGTGTGGAAGAAGCTATTAGAAGTGATTTCCAGGCCCCTCTTGTACCATTTTGATTTCCCCTGTGTGCCCTGTGTCATGCTGGGGAACTCTGGCCTCAGCAATACCAACCAATTGTACGTGGCTTTTGGGCAGGCACTAAGGAGAAGGTGGGAGGGCCCAGGTCAGGCTTGCCCCAGGTTCTGTTAGTCTCTGCCATTGTTCCCAGGATGAGTCAGGACACCATCCACAGGGCTGAGGCAGATATGAGGAGCCAAACCACAGGACCCTTCATCTGTCCCAGGAATGCCAGTCACCAGGGTTCCTGGAAGCAGCAGTGGTTCCTGGAACTTGCTGATCTGGTGCCCCGAATGACAAGGTAATGGAGATGTGCAAGACATTCTCAGTGTGGAGGTTCAGGGAGTTCTCCCTGAGAAGATGGGAGGAATGCTGGGGAGTCGAGTCTCTGCTGCCTTGCTGGGGACTGCATCTGAGGGATTTCTCAGGTCTCTGGAGCTTTCTAGAATTTCACCATCTCCAATTCTTTCTCAACTGCAGATTTTGGAAGACAGTCTATTTCCCTAGAGGCACGAGATAGTTAAGATGAGGTAAGGAGGATGTGGCTCTGATCTGCTGTGGGGAGGGACTCTGGCTAGCCCAGGTACAACCTAACACGGGCAAACAGCTGGATATACTGCCAATACTAGAATTCAGTCTGGTCTGCTCGGGCAGTAGGAACTCAGTGCATTACCTGTATCTTCAGCATGGAGGCCAAAGTTCTGTGTATACACTCACTCCATCCTGCCTCCCTCTTTCCTATTCTGCACTTTAATGTTTTAAAAAATTATTTTATGTGTAAGAGTATGTTGACTGCATGTATGTTGACTGCATGTATGTATGTGCACCATGTTCATGCCTGGTGCCCTCAGAGGTCAGAAGGAGTTGGATTCCTTGGAAATGGAGTTATGGATGGCTCTGAGCCAGTGTGTTGGTGTTGAGAACCAAACACAGGTCTTCTGCGAGAACAACAAACACCCTTGACCACTGAGCCCCTATGCAGTTCCCCAGAACTGCAGCTGCCCTCTGCCTTTTCACAGGCCCTCCCTTCACTGTCTGGAATCCCCTTCCCACGGACCAGCTAGTTGATGTTCTTTGAGGCCCAGGGTAAGTCTGGGAGAGTGTTTATCACACTGTGTTCAGTCTGTCTTCCCTAGAGAATGGAAGCTCTATTCTCTCCAAGCTTCAGAAACAGCCTGTCACTAGATGAAAGAGAGAACCAGGGCTAAAGGACAGGATGCAGTTTGCTGACACGCATGTCCCTCTCATATGCTAGGCCACCCTCTCTGGATTTGGATCAGAACAGCAAAGTGGTCCTATTACGATAACCAGACCAAAGGCCCCTGAAGGACCTGTCTGCATGGACTAGAGAAGCAGAAATGGAAGTTGCTTGTCAGCTAGGATGGACAGACAAAGCTACCATTCCCAAGTGACAACTGCTGAGGCATGAATGCTGGAGAGTTTTAGGATCACAACAGCCACATAACTTTGAAGACATTCATAGGTGAAGATCAAAAGAAAATGGTATGAGATCAGTCTGGTACTGAATAAAATCTTGGTCTGGCTCTCTTCTCTGTAAGCACAGTATCTGGGGAGGAAAGGCCAGATCCTAAGGGCAACATCTGTCTGTCTATCTTTCATCTATCTATTCATCCATCTATCTTTCACGATGTGTAGCCCTGGCTGTCCTGGAACATGCTCTGTAGACCAAGCTGGCCTCGAACTTAGAGATCTGTTCTTGGGCAGAATTTTACAATGTAGCCCAGGCTGACGTTGAACTCATGATGTTCTGGTCTCAGCTTCCTGAGGACTGGCATTACAGGTGTGCACTGCCTTGCCCAGTGTTGTGTAGCATTTTCCTAAAAGACAAAACCCTTCCATTTTGGAGGAAAGCTCCTTAGGACACAGGCGCTCCTCTAAGGAGAGGCGAAAAATTCCATCTTACAGGGAAGCTCCCCAAGTAAACAACTCAAAAGCTTCAGAAAGTCCCAGAAACAGCAGATTCACTAGACCCTTCACTCTCTAAGTATGTATCAGTGAGGCCTGCGGAGTCACTCCCAGACAAACCCAGCTGTCTGGAAGGAGGCAGAGATCAATGGAACTGCCTGGAAGATTCCTGCAATTATGCAGTGAGCGACAAGTGTCCAGTACTTGTGAGTGTCACCCATGGGGTGGGCTTTCAGGGATGCTGCTGTCTTTGGGTCATTTCTATTCCTGTTTCTAGCCCTTACCCATATTCCCATAAGAAACCCCAATAAAATGCATTGGTTCACCCTATTTCTTACACCGAGTAGCATGATCAAACTCAAGTTAGTTTCATTGTTTTCAGAAGGGACTCTTCAGCTTCGGGAACTATAAAAATATGCACATATGCCGGGTGGTGGTGGCGCACGCCTGTAATCCCAGCACTTGGGAGGCAGAGGCAGGTGGATCTCTGTGAGTTCGAGGCCAGCCTGGTCTACAGAGCTAGTCCAGGACAGGCTCCAAAGCTACAGAGAAACCCTGTCTCGAAAAAAAAACAAAAACAAAAACAAAAACAAAAACAAAGCACATACTAAAAGATGAAACTGGGATACAATACATACAAAAATGTGTGTGTGTGTGTGTGTGTGTGCGCGTGTGTGCGTGTGTGTGGACAGGCACCGCATATGAAGGACTTAACTGTCAAAAATAGAAAGTGCGAGAGCACGTGTATAGCGTGCTCGGCTCAAGCACAGAGCACGGAGAACAAGAAAACTGCCTTGAGGGCTGCTGGCATGGCTTGCTGGAAGAACACACAGCACCCAGTAACCTCATGTCTTGTGTCCTATCCCCAACACTCAAAGAAAAGAGGAGGGGGCACTGCTACTCAGGCGGAGGGAGTCACCAACAATGGTCTTCGGCCTGTGTGTTCTATGCCCCACAGGCCTTTCTGTAAGGACAGGTTTGGCCAGGCTGTACTGACTGGCCTAACACATGGCTGGACTTAGAGGCTGGGGTCACTTCCAGCTGATGTGCCCAGGAAGGGACACGTGAGGGTGCTCAGGCAGACCACCATGTGTGATGGGGAGCAAAGCCACATGGACTTCTCAAATCACGACTGTGACTTTTCAAAAGTCAGAGCTTGATTTAGCCCAAGAAACTTGATGGCCGCTACCTTCTGGGTCAGAGCCGAGGCCTGCTGTAATCCAGCCTCTAACCTTGGTCCCACCCTTCACCACAGACAGTTCCCCACCAGCCTGCTCAGCAGCACTCTCAACTAACTCCGCCATGCCTCAAGGGTCAGTGGGTGACTCCCCTGGAACCTCTACAGTACTTGTTCATACACAGAGCTGCCTCTAAATCATTAGGGTATTACTCGGTTCTTTTTCTGTTTACATGTATGTATGGGCATGGATGTGCTATCATGCATGTGTGGAGGTCAGAGGGCAACTTATTCCCCCATCTGTGGGACAGGGCACAGAACTCAGTTGTCAGGCTTGGCACCAAGTGCTAAGCACCTCACCAGACTATTTACATGGTTCTTATCAGTCACACTTCAGGCTGGACCAGGAATTTCTTATGTGACCTTCCCAGTTAGACAGCATGCCATGCGGTCCGTTCATGCTGCCATACAGGAATCAGTAAATCTTCCCAAGTCCCTCGATGTCCTCCTTTGGCCCATCTACAGAAGTGGAGACAGCAGCCGAGGGCTAATACAAAGACCTGGGATTTATTGTAAAGGGGAAGGTGGGGGAGACAGGAGCCAAGAAGGCAGTGGACACTCCCTGTACTTGAGGCTCCTGCCCAAGACAGACTACCAGATGCCGCTGGGGCCAACCCGGCCTTCAGGCTTAGTGTGGTCTGTGGTTGCTTCAACAGGCAGAAAGACAACAGATGCCCCGCAGGCAGGACAAGGCACTTCCTGGGTAACAGGTCAGCAAGCAAATGCGATGGGCCTCATTCCCACGTGAGCGGCGACCCTCTCCAGCCTGGAGGGTCCCATTCTTTTCCTGGGACCATCAGCTGACCTGGTCCTCGCAGTTGGGTAACAGAGCTAAATCTGTTGGCAAACTTGTAGTGTTGGGGGAGCTGTGACCCCCTTTGTAGTCATCTGATGTGCGCCACCTGGCTGGCCTGTGTTCTGCCCTGGCTATGACTGCTACCTGGGGGCAGTCTGAGCGGTGTCCAGACTGGGATGTAGCAGGACTGGCCCTGGGGATGTCAGACTCTGACTCAGGGACTCATCCAGCTTCCGGGTCTCAGCCTCTAGAACGGTGGCCTCGGGGGCCTGGGCCACCGTGAGGAGTGAGTGGGAGAGGCTGTGATGGAGGCCTGCTAGCTCACGGCTGGTCTGCACGGAGCGCGCGATGTAGTCCTCTCTCTGCTTTCGCTCCAACGCCAGCTGGGCTCGCAGCAGGGCTACCTGGTGGATAGGAAAACCAAGAAGGACAGCAGCTGAAGGCTCGGACGCTGCTCTGGCCCTTCTGCTCTGGGTTCTCGTGGATTGTGTTCCACACTGGAATCAACTGCTACAAATATGAATCTCAGAATCAGGCTCTAGGGTTGGGAGAGGGTTCCGTGGACTCCAAATCCAGCGATTCTCAATGCTGCCTCCACAGTTAGGATGGTTGGCTTAATTGTCAACACAATCCAGCACCTGAGAAGAATCTCAGGGGACTATGTCCCCAGGCCGGCCTGTGGGCATGTCTGTGAGGGGTTGCTTTGTCTACACAAACGATGTGGGGACCCAGCTCAGCCAGTGGTACCATTCCTTGGCTTGGGGTCCCGGGTGGAGTGAGCTAAGCAGGCCTGTACTCACTCTCAGATGCGGCCTGTGATATTGACCGGCCGCTTCAGGTCCCGGCAGCATCAACTTCCCTGCTCTGACAGACTGTTACCTGGATTGGGAGCTAAGGTAACCCCTCTTCCTATACATCGCCCTTCTCAGGTATTTTATCCATGAGACCAGGACAACAGGTGACTCACGGGAGCTACGAGCATCAATAAAACTCAGCAGCTTCATCTTTTTAAAAGAGTTACTTAAAAAAACATATATGACTGTTTTGCCTGCATGTATGTATGTGCACCATGTGTGTCTGGTGCCTATAGAAGTCAGAAAAGGGCGTCAGATCCCCTGAAACTGGAGTTGTAGAAGGTTGAGAGCCACCATGTTGGTGCTGGGAACTGAACCTGGGTCCTCTGCAGGAACACAAGCACTCTTAGCTGCTGAGCCATCTCTCTAGTCCCTCATTAACTTTACTGAAGGAAAATTTACATTTGATCAAATGCCCAGTTTTAATTTTGATAATGGATATGCCTAGGCATAACCATAATCCAATCAAGACATAGAACATTTTGATCAGGTAAAAGTCCCATCAGACCTTTCGGTAGGAAACATTCCAACGTAACTGGAATGGTGTGAGACCCAGGTATCAGTAGTTTTTCAGAACTCCTCCCCAGGTGGTTCTGAGGTACAGCCAAGGCTAGGAATCACCGACTAAACTTCCCATTTCTCAGATGGGAAGAGTGAGGTGGGCGGAGAAGATGAAGTGCCCGGAGTCTCAGGACTGTTCAGGACTAGGGTGAGAAGAGGCCTTGAGGGCAGCACTAAGGGGTACACCAGGAAAGAGCAAGTCCCAAGGCCGCTCTTGCCTCAGACTGAGTCGGGGGCTCCGTAGACACTGAACAGGCTACAAAGCCCAGCCCAGCCCAGCTGGGGTCAGCCTGCTGACAGCAACTACTGATTCTAAGAGAAGCTCAGAAATCAAATCTATACTTTTCAGTCCTCTCAGGTGGGGTGGGGGTAGGGAGGAAGGTGGGGAGGAGGCAGGAGGAGAAAGAGAGGAGTGTGGGACCTTTAGTGAGACATAGGAGGCAGTAGCTTCCCGAGTGTGGCAGCTTGCCTGGCTGGGTCTGGTCCCTCTGTCTAGTGTGCTGTCCACAGCCCTGCCTGCCTACAGCTGAGGGCCAGGCCAGTCAGTGCTGCTTGCCTTATTCTGCCTAGACCCTCTGCGTCTCCTTTCCCTTCTAAGTGTGAATCTGGAGGTTGGCCTGGACTTGGTACCACACAGCAGGCGGAGTTGGGACTGGAGGGCCGTTCATCTCCTATGGAGATGAAAGTTCTCTGAGTGCCAAAGCTGCTTCCCTCTCCTGCTGGAAGTGCACAGACACTAATCCCTGCTGCCTAAGTACAGAGGGAAAGGGGAGTAGGAAATGGATCCTTCCAGAACATACCTCTCTCTCAAGCTCAACCACATGCATGCTATCCGAGGAACCTTTCTGACCTCCTCTTCCATCCTAAGGAAAACAAATATGGACCCTGTTAGAAGGGGCTGTCCTGCTCTGGAGTTTCCACAGCACCCTACCTCTGCCTCTGCTCCAAGGCCAGCGAGGCTTCAAGGGGGTCTGTCTGTTGAGCAGGCGGAGCTGAACTCCTCATCCCACTCTGGGGGTCTAGGCAACATCTTAAGGGCCAGGAGTACTTGAACTCAAACTGAAGTACGATGGGTGGCTCAAGGCCAAGAGGAGGCCAAGAGGGCCCACATCAGCACCACAGTTAGCACCTTCTGTGAGGAACTTTTTAATCTAACATAAGGGTTCCCGAAGGATATGTTTTGTGGGAACCTTGGGCTAAAGGGGAAGAAAGCTAAGTGTTTGCCCTTGGGGAACATTCAAGGAAGTGGGTGAAGCTGGAGATGTTCAGACAGGAAGTAGTTCCTCCTACCATGGGACAGGCACAACTTACCTAAGGTGGTGATGGTTTTTTTTAGAAGGGCAAACCCCTTCCCTGAGAACAGGACTCTGTGCCAGGTCATATCAGAATTGAACTATGTAAACTTAGAACTAAGGGGCTCTTAAATGCAAAGCTGTGGTCAAACTTCTGGGCCTATCAAGAGCTGGTAAGCATGATAGAGCCCCTGGATGCCAGGGACTCTGGGTGACCCAGGGGAACCTGAGGCACTGGTCTGGGAGTGGATCTGAACCCCTATCCCTGACTGCACTTACCCGCAGATATTGGACCTCCTCCTAAGGCAAGGACAGACCAAGGGTGGAATCAAGCCAGGAAAGGCTCTCTAGAGAAATGAAGTGGCCGCCTCTACATTTAAGAGTGGCCTGGGATATGCACTACAGAGGGCTGAGTTTCTATAGAGGCAAGAAGAAAGGCAGGCGAGAAAAACAGGTAAACCTGCTGTACGGGGGGTGAAGCCATGGCTTCTCTCGTCTCCAGTGACCCTGCTCGGGATGCGCGCATGGAATCCCTCCTCAGCCTCCTCCGTTCCCGCTCCACCTGCCAATATGCAAGTGAGAAACCACGTGTTGATCTGCAGCCAGCACCGATGCAGGGGTGAGTGTAGAGAGCTAGAAGCCATGGGAAGTAAGACTCCTGGGCCAGGGAGGGCATATGATAGGGTACAGAGGAGGCAGGCCCACTCTCAGCAGCAGAGGCTAGCTCTGTGGGTTGTTGTGAGCTCTTCCCGCCCTGTCACCACTCCTCTGCTCCCTGGCATGGCGAGCAGGCACTCACAGACCATGCATGGCTATTGATTTAATAAAACTGTTTCTGAAACAGGTACAGGAGGCTCTGGGCCCGGAGGGAAACACGAGTTCCTGACCTGCTCTAAGGCAGCCCGCAGCTGCGCGTTGTGGCGCTGCAGCTTGCTCCGGTCAAATTCCAGCTGCGCCACTGCTTTCTGCAGACGTTCAAGCCTTTGTGTCCACTGCTCCTTCTCCTCCACCCCGGGGCTAGGCTCAGCCACAGCTACCTGCGGAGGAGACCCGTGATGCTCATCTGGGCAGCCCAACAGACAGGGAGGAGAGCTGGGGGGCAAAGGGACCAATCTGTCAGTTTGGGTTCAGAGACCCATTCCCAAAGGAGAGGGACGAGTGTTGACAAGGCTCCTCCCACCTCCCCCCCCCCCCCCCCCAGTTTACCTCTCCAGGCTGTATGTCTTGTCCAGCTTTGGGCCCTTGGTCTGCTCTGCCGGTTGAGTGTGGGCCATGTGACTGCTGCTCCTCCAGAGCCTGCCTGCTGAGAACCAACTCCTCCTAGGGTACAGAGCGTGGACAAAAATCACACTATGTTAAACTCAAGTCCAAAGTTGTCCCATCCTCTACCCTCTTCATAAACAAACCACGGTCAAGAAGGGAGGGGGGGGTTGGGGGGGTTGGGAAGTTAGCTCAGTGGTAGAGCGCTTGCCTAGCAAGCGCAAGGCCCTAGGTTCAGTCTTCAGCTCTGGAAGAAAAAAAAGAAGGGAGATGGATCTGGGAGTGTGTGTATGTATGTGGTGTTAGTGTTTGGTGTAAGGGGTGTAGTGTGGTGTGTGTGTGTGTGTGTGTGTGTGTGTGTGTGTGTGTGTGTGTGTGTGTTTGTGTGAGGACACAGGGAAAGGAAGAGCCAAATGGTCTAACCCTGAACGCTACTTAGATGGTCAGGGCTAACCACTCCAACTAGGTGTCTGTCTGACTTTGGATAAGTTGAAATCTGACTGCCCTTTTTCAACTTTAAAATGGACACAGTATCAGTTCCTTCTTTGAGGATAGTGAAAAAAAATGAGATCAATGGGACCTGGCATGTAAAAATGTTTAAAATATGTAAAATGTTAAGTGGTAAAGAGAACTTGCTGTTTTTCCAGAGGACCCAAATTTGGTTCCCAGCACCCACATGGCATGGCTCACAATTGCCTCTAGCTCCAGCTCCAGGGTATCCAACACCCTCTTCTGGCCTCCTTAGGCACCTACACACACACATGGCACGCACTCATACAGACATGCACATACACATTAACAACAACAGCCAGGTGATGGTGGTGCAGCCTTTAGTCCCAGCACTCAGGAAGCAGAGGCAGGTGGATCTCTGAGTTCAAGGTTAGCCTGGTCTACAGAGTGAGTTCCAGGACAGTCAGGGATACATAGAGAGACCCTGTCTCAAAAAACAAAACAAAACAAAACAACCCAACAACAACAACAAAGGCAGGACCACCACAGAGGGCTGCCTCTACAAGATGCTTCTGTAGCATCTGGGTCGGGAGTGGGCAGACTGCCTCTGTCTTGTTATGTTATTGACAGAACACTCAGTAACCTGAGAGCATGGCTAGGCAGTGTCCTCACGCCCAGATTCATGCCTCCCTTTTGCTATGCCGCAGGATAGGCCCGGAAATAAGATGAGTTCCAAGGGAGAAAGATGACTTAGTGGGTGAAGATGCCTGTCTTCTTCTAAGCCTGATGATCGGGGTTCAATCTGGGGAACCCACTCCGTGAAAGGAGGGAACCAACTCTTGCAAGCTAGCCTCTGACCTCTACACATGTGCCACAGCACACACATACCCCTCAAATAAAAAAATGTTCAAAATCACTTGCTACACACAGCCTCACTGAAACCATCGTTCCCTACGTATCCATTAGAAATGCAGGCTTGATGACGGGTGGTGGCGCACGCCTTTAACCCCAACATTCAGGAGGCAGGGGCAGGTGGATCTCTGTGAGTTCGAGGCCAGCCTGGGCTACAGAGTGAGTTCCAGGATAGTCAGAGATGTTACACAGAGAAACCTTGTCGCAGAAACCAACCAACCAACCAACCAACCAACCAACCAACCAACCAACCAACAAAAAACCAAAACCAAGCAAAAAAGAAAGAAAAGGAAAAAAACAAGAAACGCAGGCTTTTAAAGTGAAATCTCGGCCAGTCAAACAGCCAGTAAATTACAGAACCTATCTCAAATCCAGGAGCCCAACCCCACTGGTCAGCGTAATTCCTTCTTCACACACTACCCTCTCACCAGGGCAGAGCCTGTGACCTCCCAGAAGGCGAGGAGGCCCCAGGAGTTATTTTTGTGTCTGAGTGACAGAGTCAGTTTCCTTAGTAAGGCAGATTAAGTTTGTGTGGAGACAGAGCTGTCCATGTTGAGCAGGGAAGCAGCTCCCCCAGCTCACTCCCCTGCTAGCCTTGTAGACGAGTGTAAAGATCAATCCAGCTAAGTCTATTTAACGAGTGGGTAGTTGGGATTCATTAGGATGTAACTGGAGGAAATACACTCACGGGTACAGAACAGAGGACACAGCTAAGCTGTCCTCTGATCTGACCGGGAGCCCATCTACCGGCAGTTCCAGCACACCGGGAAGCAGGGGACAGGGAGAAGGGGCGTGACCCTTTTCCCTCCCTCTCCTTTTAAGAGGTCTGTACAACGGGAAGAAGCACTGCCTCCTTTCGCCCTATAGCCCAAGGTCATGGATGGAACAAATATCACTACAGACGGGGGTCTCGGGCTCAGTGTTGGGGCATGGAGACAACTGAGGCAGGGAGCTTGACCCCCAATTAAATGTTACACACTAAAGTCTGAACAGTACCAGTGGTCCTCAATCTTTTAATACAGTTCTTCACATTGTGGTGACCCCAACCATAAATTTATTTTTGTTGCTACTTCACAACTGTAATTTTGTTACTGTTATGAATTGTAATATCTGATATTTCTGATGGTCTTAGACAACCCCTGCGAAAGGACTGGTTGACCTCAAGGGGGTCTCGACCCACAGGCTGAGAACCACTGTATTTAATAATCAACTGACTTACTGTCAAGCTCTACATCCTTCCTCCCACAGCCCTGAGCTCCACACTGCTGCTGGCACTGTCTTGTTCTTCACTGAGCTGCCTGCTGGAACGTGCCCTCGTGTGTCCCCAGGTGCCTCGCTCTGCTTCCAAGCCGAGTTCACCTTCCTCAACCCTGCTTTGCTCCAACTTCGTGGCCAGAACCCTTGGCGTTGTCTTTACTGTTCACACTTGCTACCCTAGTCTCCACCTCTCCTGGGACCTCTGTCCGTCTCCTGTCTTCCGGAGTCTGCTCCACTCTTTACCCTGTTCACACTTGCTACCCTAGTCTCCACCTCTCCTGGGACCTCTGTCCGTCGCCTGTCTTCCCGAGTCTGCTGTGCATGCTACTCTGAACTGTTCCTAACTCCTCTACCCACTTCCCACTAGTGACCCAGTCCTTAGGAGCCCTGGCTGTCTCTCGTCTCTTGCCAACACCCTCTGTGTTTCGGGTGACTGGAACCTCTCTCAGGTCCTCCTATGCTCCTTCCTCATGTCTCTTCTGCCTTTCCCCAAGAAAGCCACACCTGCACTCTGCCTGGCTAGTTCCCTACCAGTCCCCTCCAACTTCTCCTTAAACACTGGTTTTACCAAGAAGCCATTTGGTACCCACCCTTGGGAAGCTTGGGTGTCCCAGCAGCGTGCTCAGAGCACACTGACCTTCCTTTATCAGACATGGACCCCAATGACTACAGTTGCTCATCTGTTCCGCTAGCTCTGAGGTATGGAGGTGCTCACCAGCTCCATGTTCTCACTCGTTGAGGTACCACAGGCAGGCAGCCCTTAGCTCGGCTAAGGAACCCTGTCCCGTGCCCTTCCTCTCCACGCAGTGACTCACCTGTAGCCTTTGCTGTTCCGACTCCCTCTCTAGGACGGAGGCTTGGAGGATCATGGCTATCTCCTGCAGACTGCTGATGCTGGCCTTGCTCTGGGCCAGCGACAGTGCCAAGTCCTGAGCCTTCTCCCTCCATTCGATCTCCCTGGCCTCCGTCTGCCTCAGGGCATTCTGCAGTCGCTCCAACTCCTGTTGCACTGGGGGCAGCTGTGGAGTTGGCTTCTCCACTGGGAAGGCTCTGTGGCTTGGGGAAGAGGCCTCCAGACTCTGCCTTTGCTGGGCCTCCCTCAACATCAAAATCTCTTCTTCCTTCTGGGCTAGAGCCAGCTGTAGCTCCCTTAGGCTCTCCACAAGGCCCCCTGTCTCCTCTTCTCTCTCTTGCTCCAGACTTCGCTTCTCTTGGATCCCACTTTCTCCACTCCTCTGGGCCAGCGCCTTTTCCAGCAGCTGCCTCTGCTCTTCCTGCTGCCTCAGCTCTTCCTCCTTCCGGGAAAGGGCCTGCTGGAGCTGCTGCATAACCTCCTGGTGTTGGAGAGCCTGGGCCTGGATCTCACCTTCTCGCATCCTCAGGGCCTCCTCCAGCTGCCGGGCATGTGCTTGGCAGGTGTCCAGGGTAGCTTGCAAGGTGGTGGTGCTGGCCTCCAGAGTGCAGCTCAGTTCAGCTTGCTCAAGGAGACTCTGCTCTTTGTCCTGCAAGGCAGCCTGGGCTTTGCTGAGGGCCTGCTGCAGAGCCTCCGCCTGGCCCCATGCAGCCTCCTCCTGATGGCGGGAATACTGATTCTCTGCTCGCAGAGCCGCCAGCTCTTGTTCTTGCTCTGTAAGTGTGGCCTGGGCCTGCAGCCAGCTGTCCTGCAGGGCCCTGGTTTCTGCCTCATGCTCCTGGGCCTGTTCAGCACACCGCTGGTGAAGGGCCAGCACAGCGTTCTCGTGCTCCCGAGACTCAGCCCTGAGGTCTCCCAGCACCTCCTCCAGGGCCCGTACCTGCCGCCCCTCCACTGCCAGCTCTTCCTGGAGCCTCTGCACCTGTCCCTTGTGCTCCTCCAGCTCCCCCTGACGCTCCTGCAGCGTCACGTGGGCCTGCTCCAGAGCGGCCTGCAGAGTACTTGTCTTTTGCTTCATGCTTTCCTCCTGGCCCCGGGTCTGCTGCTGTTCTTGCTGAAGGGTCTCCAGTTCTTGGTCCCTCTGGGCCAGAGCTCTCTGGGTCTCCTGCAGCTGACCCTGAAGAGCCTGCTCCTTCAGCTCTCCTTGTTCCTTGGCTTCCTGGAGGTGCTGCTGCAGGGTTGCTAGCTCCTGCTCTCGATGGGTCAGGAGCAGGCTAGTCTCACCCATCTTCCTGTGCAGGCCTTGAAGCTGCTGCTCCAGCTGGCCCGTGTGCTCCTGAAGTTCCCGGATGCGCTCCCGCTGGCATTCTACCTCCTTCTCCTTATCCCGCAGGATCAGCTTCAAGTGCTCCAGGCTCCCACGCTGGGCTTTACTGGGGCTCTTCCCATCGTCTGGCCGCTCGTGCATCAGCTGCCGCTGAGAGGCCAGCTCCTGGCCGCGTTCCCTCAAGGAATGCTTGATCTGTTCCAGGTCCTCCTCTAGGATCTTGGTCTGCAGCGTCCTCTGGTCCTCCAGAACCCGAATCCTCTCCTTCTGCAGCATCAGCTCCTGGTCCTTCCTCTCCAGGTCCTGAGTCAGCTGCCCGTTCTGCTTCTGCAGCTCCTTCACCTGCTGGCGCTGAGCCTCCACCTCCTGGTCCCTCTCCTGCAGCTCTCTCTCCAGATGGCTGCCGTGGCTCTCCAGCTCCTGGAGCTTGTCGCTTTGTGCCTGCAGCTCCTGGCTCCTTTCTTCCAGGTCCAGGGTGAGATGGGTTAGAGCCACCCTCTGCATTTCCCTCTGGCCCTCCAGCTCCGCAATCACCTGCTGCTGGCCCTCCACTTTGTGATGGCTTTCCTCCAGTTCCAGGGCCAGGCATTCGAGTGTCACCAGCTGCTTCTTCAGATCCTGAATCTGACCCTTCTGGGAGTCGATCACTTGAGCCTTCTTCTCCAGTTCCAGGAGCTGATGTTCCAGGACACTCCTCTGGGTCTCCCGATCTTTCTCCAGCTCTCTGATCTGGTCCCGCTGCACACCCAGCTTCTGCTCCCGCTCCTGGACAGCCCTGGGCAGGTGCTCTAAGACCGACCTGCACTTCTCCAGCTCCTGAATCTGTTCTTGTTGCAGGTCTACCTCTTGGCTCCGCTGCTTCAGGTCCAGGGAGAGCAGTTCCAGAGCCGCCTTCTGCATTTCCCGCTGCTTCTCCAGGTCCCGGATCTCAGCTTGCAAGGTCTCCACCTCCCGTTCTCTGTTAGACAGGGTCTGGGCCAGCAGGGCTAGATTCTCCTGCAAAGCTTTCCCCTGGGCCACCTTTAGCTCGCCCTGCTCTTGCAAAGCCTGGGCTCTCTCCCGCTCACTCTCTACCTCCTCGTTTTTCAGTTTCAGTGCTGAGCGAGCCGTTCGCAGATCTTCTTCCAGGACACCGGCTGCATTTGCCTGAGCCTGGGCTTCTGCAACACATGTTTGCAGATGTTCAACCTGGGCTGTCAGCTTCTCCTTGGATGCTTGTAGCAACTCTCGCTCATTCTAGAAACAAGAGGCAAAATGCTTTAAGACAAGATTATTTCCTTTTTATTTTGTTTTTTTGAGATAGAGTTTCTTAGTATAGCACTGGCTGTCCTGGAACTTACTTTGTAGACCAGGCTGGCCTTGAACTCAGAGATCTGCCTGCCTCTGTGCCTGCATCTGTGTTGGGATTACAGGCGTGCGCCACCGCCCGGCCGGATGATTCTCTTGGTGCTGTCACACTAACACTGGCCTGTTTTTCTGTGGCACCATCAGTGACCAGGCCTTAACAAGAACTGAAGAAGTGATATATTCCACTTAAGCTGATGCTATACAAGAGTCCCTACAACCTTCTAGAGCTTCTCTGTGTCCAGGGAAGACAGCCTGGTGCAAAGAGGCATTCTAGACCCTGATCTTGTAGATCAAGGAATAACAGTCTAATCTTAATTCAGAAAAGTAATTAGGTGAAGGTTCACCATGACCTTACTAGTGGGAAGGCGGAAAGAGTCATGGGACTCTGAGACTTGCTGAAGGAAGCCAGGCATATGAGCACAGGCCACAGTGGGTCTGAGAGGCAGAACCCTGAACTCTAAACACAACTCCTGAGGCACTCTTCCCCAGACGGGCACTTTACCTGAGCTTCCATTTTCTGTAGCTCTGCCTGCCGTAGGCGACTCTGCAAGGATGCCACTGTCTCATGCAAGTCCCTCAGCTCAGACTCCAGGGAGTTCTGTTTCCCTTCCCACTTGGATTTCTCTTTGAAAGAGCAGAGATATCGGAGTCAGGTGCATGGTCGCAGGTGGGAGAACACAGGGGTGTAGAGGCAGACGGAGGACGGGGGTCAGAATCAAAGGGGAACAAAGCCAAGGAGGAGAAAATGACACCCAGTGTGCTGTGCCATCGCCCGCCCGCCTGCAGCCGCTTCCGGCCTCACACCTGTCTGCTGCGAGCCCTGGTGCAGCACAGCCTGCTTACCATCCTACACTCCCCCATCCTGATCTCCCAGGGGTCCTCAGATGAGTTCTCCAGACATGACAGCAGGGCCCCTTCTAGCCCCAAATTATATGAGTTTGTACGAGGTTCCTGGAGGCCCTCAAGTCTGAAGACACCCCAGAGCTGTTCATATGGACCTCAGGGAACCCTCAAATGCCTAAAAAGGCTCACCTCCTTCCTTCTGCAAGAACTTCAAAAGGGAACAGTCTTGAGGCTCCTCTCCTTTCCAAGTGGTGCCCACCCCTCCAAGCCCTTGGCAGAGGGACATGACGGTATGTTTTCCCCGTTCCCCTTCCTGGCCTTCTCACAGGAAGTTTGTAATCCTTTTGTCCTCAAAGACTAATTTTGAGGGTGCAGTGGGAAATGATAAAAATAAGTAACATGGATAAATGATGAAAAGAAACACAATTTTATGTTCTGATGGTTCTGGCCCAGGGTCACCAGGATTTCATGCTTGAAAAAAAAATCTTCTGCATGGGCTGGTGAGATGGCTCTCACTACCACACCTGACTGCCTGAGTTGGATCCCTGGGGAACCTATTGATAGAAGATGAGAACTGATTTCCACAAATTGCCCTCTGACCTCTATGTGTGCCATGGCGCGCGCGTGCGCGCGCACGCGCACACACACACACACACACACGCACGCACGCACGCACGCATGCACGCGCACACACACACACACACACACACAGAGTAAATGCAATTTTAACAATTAAAAAGCAAAACCAGAAACAACTCCCTGCAGAGACTAACAGCAGCCCAGGCAAGAACTTCTATCAGTTTCCCAAACTGGCTCCTTCTAACTCCTTCTTCCAGGATGGTCCACAAAAGCCCAGCAAAGTGAACAAGAGTTGAAGAGGCTCCTCTGCCCTCACAGGTGCCTTAGCTAGTCTCCCTGTTCCTGTCTCACCTGCTCTTGCCTCCTCTCAGCCTGCCCTCCCAGCATCTCACCTTCCTGGCTCTGGGACAGCTGTCTTTCCAAGTCCTGCACCTCCGAGCAGACCTGGCTCTTCTGGGCCTCGGTATCAGTCAGCTGCTGTGTCAGCCTCTGGATCTGGTCCCTCAGGTCATCCTGGGAAAGGAAGGGCGGGGTTGAGCTCAAGATCTCTGGAGCCCAAACACTGCCCACACACAGGCCCTGCCATCAGGACCTGCTCTCTAAACCAGTCTCAACCTTCCTAATGCTGTGACTCTTGGATACGGTTCCTCATGCTGTGCTGACCCCCACGGTAAAATTATTTTTGTTGCTACTTCACAACTGTTATTTTGCTACTGTTACGAGTTGTAAATATCTGACATGCAGCCCCTGTGAAAAGGTCGTTTGACACCAAAGGGTTGCGGCCCACAGCTGAGAACCACTGCTCTCAACTCTTGTGCGTTTAGTTCCCTGCAGGGAGGGGAACCTGGGGGCGCCCTAGGGCCTAGGTTTTTGTTGTTATTTCAGACAGTCTCATGTAGCCCAGGTGATCTTGGTGGCTACAAAATGCAGGCTTGTCTTGAACTCCTGCTCATCATCCTGCCTCCACCTCCAGAGTGCTGGGATTACAGACATTTGAGGCCCCACACCTAGTATCTGCCCAAATCTTTTATTTTTATTTCTTTGGCGGCGGGGTGGTGGTGGTGGTGGTGGAAGACAGGGACTCAATAAACAACTCAGGCTAGTCTCAAATTCTCAATTCTCCTGCCTCAGCCTCCCGAGTGCTGGGACCACCGGCATGTGCCACCGAACCTGGATTATTTCTTTTGGAATAACGGCTCAGTGTCCTATTCCAGGCCACACTCCTCCCCCAAGAGCCTCCTTCAGAGTTCCGAAGAGCCACCTCTTCCCCATGACGTTCCCTCCCAGTCCCAACAGTGCTCTAGCTGTGTCTGAGGCAGCCCTTCTGTTGGTCCTTGAAGGCGGCTGGGTCTTTATGTCTCTGTGTCACCAGCTCTGAGTGGCTGGCACACAGGAAGCTCTCAACACTGACTGGCAGGTGCATACATAGTGAAGTGGAGTTAGCTCAGCCTTAAGCCTAGGATGTTCTTGTAAGCAGTGACTTCAAATTCCAATGCTCCCCAGAGGATTTGGCACTAAGACTAAATTCTTGGTAAGAAATAATATCAACAAACCCATGTGTTATGTTGAAAGGTTTAGGGTTCACAGGCTCCTTCAAGACTCCTGCTCACGGCAGTGGTGGTGTGGGGTGCTGTGTGGTGGCAGGGGCAGGAGAAGTGGTGGCAGGGTGGCAGAATTGGTGGCAGCATGGCAGTGGCAGGAAACATTATCTGCCCCGCTTTTTGAGTGAACACAAGGCTCAGGCACTCCAAATGCTTCAGCCATGTTTGCAGGGCAGTAAGCGACGCAGGAAGAATGATAACGGGCAGAGCTCAGGATGAGGACCCTTTGACCCTTCTTCCTCCACATTACAAGTCTGTTTGAGCATCTCGGGAACTCAGGAGGAGGGGGAAGAGGAGGAGGAGGGCAGAGAACATACCCGGGCCTGCTGAGCCTTCCACAGGTCCTGATGAAGCTTCTGGAGAGCCAATGCTACAGCCTCAGCGGACAGCGCCGTCAGGAGGGGCCCTTTCTTAAAGAGTCTCCTCGCTCCGTTCTGATCTGAAGAAAGAGGAAAATTCTTCTCACCTGGCTGCCACAAGAAGAAGCAGTCATCTCTCCGCAGACAGGGCCTTGGCCTTCCCGCTGGCTCCCTCTCTCCGAAGAATCCCTTCTAGGTGGTTCATTCGTACACTTCCATTAGCACAGTGGCTCTAAGCTTCCTCAGGCTGCGGCCCTTTAATACAGTTCCTCATCTTGTGGTAACCCCAACCATACCATTATTTCGTTGCTACTTCATAACTGCAATTTAGGTACTGTTATGAACTGTGATGTAAATATCTGATATGCAGGATATCTGATACTCGACTCCAGTGAAAAGGTCATTCAATCCCCAAAGAGTTCGCCACAGGTTGAGAACTGCTGCATTACATAATGCTGGCTGTTGGCTGCTATGCTTTCAAGTGCAAGTTGTACATTTTTTTTTAGCTCTACCACTGAGCTAAATCCCCAGGCCCTATTTTTTTTTAAAGACAGGATATACGAAGCCCAGGCTGGCCTGGAATTTACTATGTACTTGAGAATGACTCTGCACTTTTTTTTTTAGTTTTTTTGAGACAGGGTTTCTCTCTGTAGCTTTACGCCTTTCCTGGATCTCACTCTGTAGACCAGGCTGGCCTCGAACTCACAGAGATCCGCCTGGCTCTGCCTCCCGAGTGCTGGGATTACAGGCACGAGCCACCACCGCCCAGCAAAGACAGGACTTTTAACACTTCCATTTTATAGTCAAGCAAAACCAAGTTCAGAGAAGTTAGGTGGCTTGCCGGCTACCACACAGACCGTGGTTCAGGCTACCGGGATCAGCTGCAGCATCCATGGCCTTAACCTTGCTGCCATTTTACAAGAGGGCTACATCCCCTTCCCTTCCCCAGGCCTTGGCCCACAAGACTTAGCTCCTCTCGTCTGGCTTCTTCACCTGGCTCAGGGCCCCACAGGGCAGGAGCAGAGTCGCCCCCGCCCCGCAGCTCAGGCCGGCTCTCACACGCAGACCCCAGGGCCTGCTGCAGGACAGAGCAGAGACTAGCCAGCTGCGCCTGGGCCTGGTTCTCGGGCTGCTGTTCGGCAGCCAGTGCCTCCAGCTGGCTCTCAGTGCTGCGCAGCTGCAGCTGCAGTTGGGTTGCCTTGGCCTCCTGGGTCCACAGAGAAGCTCGCAGCTGCTGCTCTGTGATCCGTGAGGCCTCCAGCTCCTCCAGCAGCTGTGCTTCCCGGGCTACAAAGTCAGCCTCCTTCTCCTTCACCTCCTGCCTCAGTAGTTCCACCTGCCAGGAGGAAGGAGACTCCATGAGCAAGTGGCACCCTCTCCCCAATCCTCCCGCCCCTGACCAGACGGGGAGAGGTCCAGCAGGCTCAGCTCTGCAGCAGGTAGCAGGGCCCTGAAATGAGTAGTTCTGACAACTGGGCTGACCAACACCCGACACAAGTGCCCAGGCTACGCTAAGAGGCCCTGGCCCTGTTCCCAGCCCCTGCTGTGGTCAGAACTCTGTCCTGAAACCTCAACATGGAGCTGGTCGGACTGCACGAAGACTAGCAGGCGGCCCCAGCCCCTTCTCTCCCCTTCTCAACTCCATCTTTCCTCCAGGCTCAGGTCCAGGTCTCAGCGAGCAAGCCGAGTATGGAAGTCCTTGCAGGTGGGGTATGTGTTGATGCCCTCCAGGTTCCCCTGCCGCATTCTGCCAGCCAGTAAAACACATTTGCAAGAGCTTCTGCGTGAATCAGGCCCACAGGGCACTCTGAACACTGTTCAGGATGTCAGGCTCCCCACAGGGCCACAGCTCATCTCTGGGTCAGGTTCCCACCTGGCCTGCCCAGCCCTGCTTTTCCCCTACTGTTTCTGTCTTGTTCTTAGGACAGAAACAATCCATCCAGCCCGTCTAAGAGCATCCTCACCAGAAGGCAAGGCTCAGGCATGGTGGGTACCTGCACACTGAGCTCTCTCTGCCCCTCCTGAGCCTCCTGGATGTCCTGACGCAGAGAACTCAGCTCCTGCTGTCGGACAGAGTCAGCTTCTTGCAGAACAAGGAGTCTTCCTTCCTTTTCCACTAGCGACAGTGCCAGGCTGAAACAGGGGGAGAGGTGGGTCATTCTCTCGGGGCGAGAGCATGCTTCACCCGACTGTTCTAATCATAGCACCGCTTGTTAAAACAGTCAGCAACGGTGACTAGAGTCAGTAAACCACACCGTAAGGGCTCCGAGGAACTTCACACACATGAGGATTCACTTCAGCTCCACTTCATTCTTCTCTATGAAGTCCACACATATACATGCACATTTCCAAATTCACTATATCCAAACTTCCCATGCCTCTGTGCCCCCAGTTCCCCACCCAATCATCTCCCACTCTGTCCCCTGCTGGCTCTGTGAATGACCATTCATCTATGGTGTCACAGCATGGAAGCCATGAGCATTTCGGTTCCCCTTCGTCTACCCACACCCAATCTCCAACTATGACTGTCTTAAGGTCCTCTCTTCTTCCTTTCCCTGCTCCTTACCATGGCGCAGTCGCTCTCGTTTGGATGTCTACACCAGCCTCCTGACTTGTCTTTAGGACTCAGTTGTCACCATCAGAAAGATCCACCACTTCTCAGACCCCTAGGGCACTGAGTGTATGCTGCTCCCCATTGTGAATGAGCTCATGCCATCCATGTTTCAGGCCATTACTAACCCTCCTAACACACCAGCAATCTGATTATGTTGATTTCCTTACTTGAAATCTTTACAGTTTCCCGCTGAATGTAACCCACAAGCTCCTTGCTAAGGACTTCAGTAAACATGAACTATACCACCGTCTGGTGGCACCAAACATGGCATGCTTTCGTTTGTCTCAGGGCTTCTACTCTGACCGAACAGAATCTCTTTGCTTGCATGGGTGGCCCCATTTCAACTTTCAGCCTTCTGTTTATTTATTTACTGTGTGTGTAGAGGGGCATGTGGAGGTCAAAGGACAACCTTCAGGAGTGGGTGGGTCCTCTCCTTCCATCATGTGGCTCCTGAAGATCAAACTCAGGTCAGTAGGCTTGGGAGCAAGCATGCTTACTAGCTGAACCATCTCGCTAGTCCTAGTATTCAGTTTATTTTTATTTTTTATCTTTTTTTAATTTTTAATTTTTTTTTTTTTTTAAAGATAGGGTTTCTCTATGTAGCCTTGGCTGTCCTGGAATTCATGTTGTAGACCCAGCTGGCCTCAGAGATCTGCCTACCTCTGCCTCCTGAGTGCTAGGATTAAAGGTGTGAGCCACCACATCTGGCTTAGCATTCAGTTTAAACACAACTTCCTGGGAAAGATTTTCCCTATATCTTTCTAAAGCGGTCCTCTCTCTCAGCACCTTGTCTCTTTCCTCCACTCCTACAGATGTAATCATCTGTAACAATTTGTTTAAAAGCCGGGCAGTGGTGGTGCACACACCTTTAATCCCAGCACTTGGGAGGAAGAGGCAGGTAGATCTTTGTGAGTTCGAGGCCAGCCTGGTCTACAGAGTGAGATCCAGGACAGGCGCAAAGCTACACAGAGAAACCCTGTCTCGAAAAACCAAAAAAAAAAAAAAAAAAAAAACCAAAAAACAAAAAAACCAGTTTGTTTAAAAAATTATTGATTAAACATTCCCCACAGAATATAATTCTATTGAGGCAGGGACCATGCTGTCATAAGACAATGGTACATAATGGTCTTCTCTAAATACTTACTAAATGAAACAAGTATAAGATTTGAAGCAGAGACCAGGTCCACTCCAGGTGGCTACATGTGTACCCAGAGTGAGACACGGCGAGATAACCTTGCACAGCAGTCAGTACCACTGTGGCTACACCTGGAAGGCAAGCCACCCCTCTGGCTGTCTAGCTTACCTGGCTTTCTCTTTCTCCAGCTCCTTCTGAATCCGGCTGCGTTCCTGAGCCTCTTTCGCCTTCTCCTGAATCTCTAGCTCCACCAGCCTGTGGGAGTCATCCTGCCTTACCAGCTGCGACCTCAAGTCCTCCACCTGGAAGGTTAAGAGCACGAGGCTGAGACAGCAAAGCCCACCAGCCAAGTGGGAACATGCTTCTAGTCTAGGCCTCTAGGCTCCTGGAGGCCATACTAGTCAGTGGCCCGTCTCCACTAGTCCCTACACTAGTTTGTCTTCATTTTTACATTCATCATATATTGAGTGTACACACTCAAACACACGCCATGACATGTTTGTGCAGGTCAGCAATTTGTAGAAGACAGTTCTGAACTATCAAACTGCACACCACCCACACCATTCTTTTTCTTTTCTTTTCTTTTTCTTTTTTTAAAGACAGAGTTTCTCTTTCCTGGCACTTGCTCTGCCCTCAAACTCAGAGATCTGCCTGCCTCTGCCTTCTGAGTGCTGGGATCAAAGTTGTGCACCACCAACACCCAGCTTCATACCCTGTTCTTTTTTTTTTCTTCCCTTTTTTTTTAGTTTTCTGAGACAAGGTTTTTCTATATAACAGCCCTGGCTGTAGCCCAGGCTGGCCTCGAACTCACAGAGATCCGCCTGCCTCTGCCTCCCGAGTGCTGGAATTACAGGCGTGCGCCACCACCACCCAGCTACCATACCCTGTTCTTAATCATTCCTTTCTCCCAAACTCTTCAGTCTGTTTGTCTCCATAGCCTTATAAATGCTACATAAATGTAGACACAAATAAAAATCTTAGTTGAATACAACTATACCAAGGCAAAGCGATGGGCAAGACCTTAGTGACCATACACATACACACACTTTTTTTTTTTTTTTTAAATAAAACTCAGAACATCCCCTGCTCTTGGACTATGAGAAGGAGCAGCCATGTGGTAGGTACAGCCATAAGATTGAGTGAGGACAGGAAAGATGACCGACACTGGCTTGCCTGAGAAGTCAGCTTATGGTCACTCCAGAGATAACAGTAGTCCCAGCATCCTGTAACATCTCCTCTGGACATCCAAGTTTACAGACGTTTCTATAAACCGCAGAGGGGTCTCTTTGTTCTGGACATATAACTGTATGCTTGTGTGTGTGCATGTGAGTGCAAATGTGTGTGTGGATGTCAGAGGTTAGTGTTTGTCTTTATCCTTCTCCATCTTTTCACTACGGCAGGTCTCTCCCTAACCCTGAGGTTTACTTTCAGTAAGACTAGCTGGCAGGTGAGCTCCAGGGATCCTGTCTCCGCCCCAGTATTACCAGCACTTGCCACTACACCCAGCTTTTCACGTGGGGGCCTCGAATCTGATCCTTATGCACCTGCTGCAGGCACCTTATCAACTGAGCCATCTTCCTAGCCTGTTCTTGTTTTAGAGACAGAATCCCACTATGCAGCTCAGATTGACTTCAAACTCAACAATCCTCCTGCCTCAACCTCTTAAGTGCTGGGATTAAACTATATAGAATTTGACTATAACCTATTCACATTCTCTTATACATTGTAAATCGTCTCCATATGACTTACCACATTGAATACAATGTAAACAGTACCTAACACAATGTAAAAACTACGTAAGCAGTTGTTATATGTTATTTAGAGAATAGCTGTTGGCAGAACCCATGGAGAAGGAGGGTTAATAACAACCCCAGAACTGAGAGGCACATGCTCAGCTCTGAACACCCTTCAACTCGGCACTGATTCTGTAGCTGTCCCTGTCCTCCCAAGCTCAAGCAGCAGCACCAGGAGCCTTGTCTACAGAAGCGAGTGGAGGGTTGGCTGTGCTGGGAAGGGCTGAGGGGCAGGTAAAGGGACAGACCTGCTTCTGCAGATCTACCCTGTCCTTCTGGAAGGTAGCAAGCTCCTTCCTGTGCTGCTGGGCTGCCTCCTTCAGCTCCTGCTGTGCTCCCCGAAGCTGCTTCTGCAGCATGCCAGTAGTCTCCTACAGAAGAGAAAGAATCAGTGAGTGCAGAGCAGCTTTCACGGGGGCTAGCTCCTGAAATCTGTGTTGTAAAATACTGTGTTTTGTTTCTATTGAGTTGGCAAAGCTGAGCCAGGAACTGGCAATGTATATCATTTCCATTCTATTCTATTCTATTCTATTCTATTCTATTCTATTTATTTATTTTGGTTTTTGGAGACAGGGTTTCTCTGTGTAGTTTTGGAGGCTGTCCTGGATCTCGCTCTGTAGACCAGGCTGGCCTCGAACTCACAGAGATCTGCCTGGCTCTGCCTCCTGAGTGCTGGGATTAAAGGCGTGCGCCACCACTGCCCGGCCTGCTCTATTCTTACAGCCTATCCCTCCTCCTTCTACACTACTGCATGGTTCAGCCAACCTTGTGGACAGGCTGAGAGTTTGTGACTGACTCTTACTCAGACCCGCTAACAGCCTCCTGAACATACCCCTACTTGTACTTGGTTGCGTGTGCACAGACACACACACACACACACACACACACACACACACACACACACAAAACTTTCATTTGGTCAAGTACTGCATTAAAAGATACCCTAGCCAGGCCATGCCTTTAATGCCAGCACTAGGAGGCAGAAGCTGGTGGGAGCTATATAAGAGAGCCTCCAAAAGATATTCTAGGCTATATTGTAATTTAGTAGTAGTACATTTGCTTAACATGTACAAATCTCCAGGTTTGATCACCAGAACCACAAAAAGATGAGAATAAAAGAATAAATATTTAGATATGTATAGAAATATATAAAATGATACATCACAGGGGCTGGAGAAATGGTCAGTGGTTCAGAGCACTTGGCTCTTACAGAATACCCAGGTTCAATTCTCAACACCTACATGGTGCCTCATAACTGTCTGTAACTCCAGTTCCAGGGGATCTGACATCCTCTTCTGTCCTCTGCAGGTAGCAGGCATGCACATGGTATACACACACACACACACACACACACACGCAGGCAAAACACTCATACACATAACATAAAAATAAATATTTTGCTGGGCGGTGGTGGCGCATGCCTGTAATCCCAGTACTCAGGAGGCAGAGGCAGGTGGATCTCTGTGAGTTCGAGGCCAGCCTGGTCTACAGAGCTAGTCCAGGACAGGCTCCAAAGCTAGAGAAACCCTGCCTCGAAAATAAATAAATAAACAAACAAACAAATAAATAAATATTTTAAAAAATCATGTGTTCCCCCTGCTCTTAAAATGCCATTCACCAGTTTTCCATTGGCCTCAAAACAAAACCTAAGCTCCTCTGATGACTAAAACGGCCTCCTTTCATCCTCTCCTCTCCCTGCTGTAGCTGAGGATCCTCTCCCCTAAATTTATCACACTAGAGCCATGCACCTCTTTTTGTCCTTGAATTTCCCAAGCCTCTCTCTGTCTGTTGCAGGTCCCTACGACAGTGAAATCTCATGCATGTGTCCTTCAAAAACTACCCTCGGTGGATAAAGGTGCTGCTACCAAGTGCAATAACCTGAGGTCAATTCCAGGGTCCTACATGGTGGAAGGAAAGAACCAACTCCCACAAGTTGAATTCCATATGCATGTCATGCCATGTGCACATGCATGTATACACACACACACAGAATAAATAAATAAAACAATTAAAAACTGCCTCCTAGTATTCATGTATTGTGGAATAATACTTCTGTACACTGTAAATATGTATTGCTTTCATTGTTAATAAAAAGCTGACTGGCTAGTAGCTAGACAGGAAGTATAGGCAGGACAGCCAGACACGGAGGAGGCTGGGAACAAGAAGGGCGGAGTCAGGGAGTCATCAGCCAGCCACTGAGGAAGCAGGGCATGTAGAAAATGAGATAACAAGCCATGAGCCAGGTGGCAAAGCATGGATAAGAACTATGGGTTACTTTAAATGTAAGAGTTAGGTAGTAACAAGCCTGAGCTATTGGATGAGCATTTATAATTCATATTAAGCCTCTGTGTCAGTTATTTGGGAGTAGGTGGTTGGGACTGGAAAACTCCGCCTACATTCATGAAGCCCTGAGGTTCAATCCTTAACAATACATAAAACCGGGTGTTGTGATCCACACCTGTAATCCCTGTAATCCCTGCATTTAGGAGAAGGCAGAAGATCAGACCCAGGAACACCCACCTGCTCCTGTAACTTCTGAATCTTCATGTCCTGCCTCAGCTTTTCCAGCTGCTGACTGGCGTCTGCCAACTCCTTCTGGGTCTGCAACAGTGTCTCGAGGAGGGACACTCTCTCCTTCTCTGTTTCTAGTTGCATCTGTGGAAAGGCAGGAAGGGCTTCATGGCTCTGGATTATCATGTTCACCCGGGAGGCCATAAACTTATCACACCTGCTCCAAGTTCTTCCTCAAGAATGAAGGCTGAGAGCAAAGGAAAGTCTAAGACCATTAACTTAGAACCAGGAAGTGCAAAGATTGCCACTGGTTTGCAAGCTGACAGGATGTGGTAAGTGCTGGCCCTCCCTCAGGAAGTATGACATATTGCCCCCTTGCCGCTATTAGTGCATATTAGCCCACTCCCAAGCAGCAAAGTGGTCGCTACACTCTCTCCAGGAAGCCCCGCTCGAGCCCTGCAGTGGAACGGAGCAGTGGCAAAAGACTGGGGACTCAAAGATGGCGAGGCTCTGACACTCCCCGCTGCTTACTTGGTAGAGGGTGCGGTCAGCCTCGGCTCGCTCCTCATCCCTCTGCGCACAGATGGCTTTAGTTTCTGTCTCTTGCTCTCTCAGCCTCGCTTCCAGCTCCATCCTCTCCCTTTCTAGGGTCTCCAGGCTCTTATCCAGCTCCTGCTGAAGCAAGGAGCGCTCCTTCCCCTGACCATGTGAAGGAAGCCACACTGTTAGAGCCAGTGGGGAGCAGAAGAGGCAGGAGCGCTGGTTTGGAGTTTGAATCTCCCCACTGCCTCACTGTGACTTGGGCACTGCTCTTGGCCTGGTGATCATTTCTAATGTGAGGCTTAACAATCCCTGCCTTATCTGTCTCACTGAAACTTAAGAGTCGAGTGAGATTTTTTTTTAAATGATATATAGGCCAGGCAGTGGTGGCCCACACCTTTAATCTCAGCACTCGGAAGACAGCATCAGGCGGATCTCTGTGAGTTTGAGGCCAGCCTGGTCTACAAAGTGAGTTCTAGGACAGCCAAGGGCTGTTACACAGAGAAACCCATTAAAAAAAAAAAAACCCTAAATAAACAAATAAAATAACAAATTTAAAAAAAGATGTATAGCCGGGTGGTGGTGGCGCACGCTTGTAATCCCAGCACTTGGGAGGCAGAGGCAGAGGCAGGTGGATCTCTGTGAGTTCGAGGCCAGCCTGGTCTATAGAACTAGTCCAGGATAGGCTCCAAAGCTACAGAGAAACCCTGTCTCGAAAAACCAAAACCAAAAAAAAAAAAAAAAAAAACCAAAAAAACAAAACAAAACAAAAAAAGATGCATAACCTGGGCATGATGGTACATGCCTTTAATCCCAGGAGTTGGGAGGCAGAAGCAGGTGGATCCCTGAGTTTAAGGCCAGCCTGGGCTACACAGTGAGTTCAAAGACAGCCAGGGCTACAAAGGAGACCCTGTTTCAAAACCAAACAAACAAACATGCAAATGTGCTTTGTAATCCCTATATAAGTTACAACTGTTATTCTTAAAGCCACATCATGGTTGAACTGAGTCAGACAACCCTGCCTCCTGTAGATAACTGTCCTCTGCTCAGTTGGACAAACAGAAAGTCACTAGAAGACAGGTTGGCATTAGCAATACAGAAAGCCGTCCTACTGTGATGGAAGGAACCCAGATGTACAAAGAGCCCGTGTGGCATCCATGCAGGGCCCGCTGGCATGCACCATCACTTCTGGAAGTCTCTTTGCATTTTGAAAAAGGTATTCCTTTTGTAACACAAGTAGCCTTGAACCCACAAGCCTCCTGCTTCCTGAGTGCTGGGATTATAATTGTGTGCTATGGCTGCTCCCAGGGTCCATGCTTAAGTCTTTATACATACCAAGTAGCACACACACACACACACACACACACACACACACACACACACACACACACAGACATGGAGAGCTTACAAATACAGAGTTCACACTACACCAAGAACTAGTCTTAGTATCTTTTCCTACATTACCTTATTTAATAGCTAGACGCTGTTCAAGTCTGAGGCCTGCTAGGCCACAAGGAGGTACCCTGTCTCAGAAAACAGAGGCTGAAGTTGAGACAGAGACAGGCATTCTGGTGTTGAGGATTATTAAACTGGATTTTATATGCTGCGATCAAATCTCACCCTTCGAAGCAGCAAAAACTGGACCAAGAGGCAGCAGGTGGCAGACTCACTGAAGAGACTCACAGCCTCTCCTGGTCCCCCGCCACATCCACCACCTACCCATCTCTCTTGGAGCCTGTTCACCTCGCCCTCGTGGGCCACCTTCTGTCGCTCCAGAGCTGCTTGCCCGTCTTGCTCAGCGAGGGCTAGCTGCCTGGCTCCTGCATCCCGCTCCTGCTCTGCCCGGCTCCTCTCAGCCTCCAGTTCCAGTTTCAGGCACATCACTTCCCCTAGATGCCAGACAAGGATGTCTCTGAGCCTCTGCCCCACCCCTTTTACCGAATGATAGCCTCCCTGTCCTCCTGCCCCACGAGCACCTTCCACTCAGAGGCCCTGAGTCTGGCTGAGGAAAGCTTCCCATTGCCTCTTGGCTGTTAACCTCACCATGAAATGCAGCACGCCCCCTCCTGCGGGCTCTCACCTTGAATTACTTCCTTGGCTTGAGTGATGGTTTGAATCTGGATCTCCAGCTGCCCCTTGGTGACCTCTATCACAGAATTTTGCTGTTGGGCCTCAAAGAGATTGCTCTCCAGCTGTTCCTTGGCTGACCTGAGATTTAGGAATCAGCAAGAGTTCTACGCCATCAAGCCCCTGACCCTTTCTCAAGAGGGACTGGGGAAGTACAGGCTACACAGAGAAGGTGATGGGACAACTGCACGTCTACAGCTCATTTAGAGTTCTTACACGTGGAACCGGGAGCTTGGCTTAGCCTCGCCAAGCTCTCTGTGCTTGGTTGAGCTAAGTGTGGGTCCTACCTGAGCCCCAGGACCTGTGCAGTGAGGTCCTGTCGGCCACGCTCCACAGCCTGCAGGCGCACCTCGAGAGCTGCTCTCTCCCGGATGAGGGCCTCCTTCTCCAGGACTGCTCTAGCAAGTGTCTCTTCCTGTCGCTCTGCATCCTGACGCAGCTGCTCTAGCTGAGCTGTAGCTGCTGCTTGCTGGTGATGTGCCTGAGGAAAGGAAATTAATGAGACACAGAGTGAGGCAGAAGCCCAGGGCTGCTGCTGGCAAGCCAGGGCCAAGGGTCTTCAGAGACTCTGGACTCAGCACTGAGCCCTGCTGACTCAGGAATAACTGGCATCTCTTTATTTCCTTGATCAATCAGTCTGGAGACCCCAGGTCAGAAAGGATGCTCTCCTATGGGCGAGAGGCTCTGTGCTCTGGATAGCAGGACCCACACATACACCTGAGAAGGGACTCTAAGAATGGATTCTGTTCAAGTTTTAGGGCAATGAGAGGTTTGGTAGGCAAAGCATGGCGGTCAGGATTACCCTTCATTGTAAGCTTGGTGCTTTAGAATCACCTAGGAGATACTTCCGGGTGTGTGTCTGTGAGGATGTTAGTGGAGGAGGAGAACCATCTGAATATGGATGGCACCATCCCATGGACTGGAGTCTCAGATCCAGTTAAAAGGGCAACAGGAGAAGGCCCAGCAGAACACTTCATTCCCCTTTCTCTGCCTCCTGGCGGCTAAGATGCAGGCCAGCAGCTGCCACAAACCCGGCCACCACATAGACATCTGCTGCCATGCTTTCCCACTATGATGGGACATGTCCCTTCCAACTGTGATTCAAACAACAACAGCAATACAGATAGACCGTCTCAAATACAGACACACAAACAGACAGATAGACATGGCCTTAGCTGGATATGGTATCTAATAATCTCGGCACTCAGGAGGCAGAGGCAGGTGGGACACACAAGTTTGAGGTCTATACAGTGAATTCTGGCCAGCCAGGGCTACAGAGTTAAGACTGTCTCAAAAGACCAAAATACATAATTAAGTAAACAACATAGGCTGGCCTTTAAGGATATCAAACAAACAGGAACAGCATAAGAACCGTAGATGTTTGAACTATGTATGAAGTACTAGCAGACAATACAGGAAAGTCACGTAGGAAGGGGGGGCGGAATCAGTGACAGACTTCAACAGAAATTCCTTAAAGCAATGGGAAGACACCTCCCTCACACTAAGCCACTCCTAAGTAAGACCTTGGCATTCTCCGAGTCCTGTCTGCTTACAGGAGCATGTATTACACTGTGACAGGAGGGAGCTGTCTCTCACCTCACTTAATTTCTCTTTCAGTTCTTCCTTTTCTTCCCGGACACTCTGCAGTTCTGCCCGGAGCTCAGCCCCTGTCTCCTCTGCCTTCTGCAGCTGAGTCTGCAGCTGAGTTTCCTTCTCCCACAGAGCTTCCCTGTGCCTCTCCGCCTCTTCCAGGTCCGCCTGCAGAGCACTTCTCAAGTGCTCTGCCGCCTCCACTCGGCTGCACACAGACTGCTTCTCCTGCTCCAACTACTGGCCAGAAAGAAGGGAGTGCAAGGCATCAAAGGCAATGGGTGTGGCTCCTTATGTTTCTGAGGGCTGTGCCCAGAGCCCACCTACAGCTGAACTTGGGGGTGCTTTGAAGAGAGGGAGAGACCCATTCATTTGATCTGGTGTTTATATTCTAGACGGGGTTGATGCTGGGACAGAGATAAAAAAGGCAAAATCTCGCTTTCAGAGACTTCAGAATAATACCAGGTGGTGGTGCAAGCCTGTGATGCCAGCACTTGGCAAGTGATGGAGGATCACAGCCTTGGTAGCATGGAACACTGTCTCAAAAACAAAACAAACAAAACACCCAGAATAATGACATTTCTGGGTCTCAGGGGAACGGGAAGCAAGCAGTTTTCCCTACTAAAACGACAGGTTAAATTTTCAACCAACAGAGGTGATTTTGGGGGCACTTGGGCCATTCAACAGATCTGCCTCACCCAGTAGGATTAAACACTCAGCCTTGCTTCCAGGGACATGGACCCTTCCCTAGTCCTCAAAGGTTCGGCTGGAGGTCCAGAGAAGGGGATCTACAGTGGTAAGTCCAACCCTTTGCTCTCTGCACAGTATGCCCCTCTTGTTCACGTCAGCTACACTTGGGAGCTGACCTGCCTTTGCCCAGTCCACTGAGGACTCTCCCTACTCAGGCATCAGCTAATGGCTAATCCTCAGGTAAGGCCCAGCCCCTCCTGAGAATCAACTCTTGGCTCACCTGGAGGAGCTGCTGGTTCAGCCCAACTTTATCTAAAGCCAAAGCCTCGTTTAAGGCCCCCAGCTTGACAGCTGCAGCTCTAAGATCAGCTACCTCCACCTTCAGGCTGTTCTCGGAAGCTGACAGCTCCGCAATGGACTGTTCTGCCTAAAAACAGAAGGTTAGTTTCCTGCTTGGAGTTTCCATGGACAGTAAACCGACACGCTCCCAATACCTGCTTTTTTTGTAAATATCATCTCATCTCTTCCTTCCATTCTAAACAAGGTTGTCTTTCATTCATTCATTCATTCATTCATTCATTCATTCATTCATTCATGAGAAAGGTGCTCACTGAATAGAAACACAGATTTGCAAACTATGATTGTCATGACAGTATAGAAACTATAAACACAACTGAAAACTCAAAGGAGGCATCCGTTCAATTTGGGAGAGGAGAAAATGCTTGGGACAGTGGAACAGTGAGTGGCAGGAAGATGGTTCTGGGAGTCAAGACGAAAGAAAAGTGTGTATAGTGTATTAGTCATGAAGAAGATGACGAGAAGGCAGCTGATGCGTGTGGCAAGAGCAGAGGATAGCTGGAGTGTGGTGAGCTTGGGAAGGGAAGTTTGGAGCAGATGGCAAAAGGTGTTGAATGTGATACCAGAGTTGAGAAGCTATTGAATTTTCTTTTAAAGACATGTATTTTTAAATCATGCGTATAGATGTGTCTGTGTCTCTTTTCTTATGAGTGAATAAAAGCACAAATATGAGTGCCACGCCCATGAAGTTCAGAAGAGGACGTCAGATTCTCCTGGAGTTACAGGCAGTTGTTAGCACCTGATGTGGGTGCTGGAAAGTGAACTCGGGTCCTCTGCGAGAGCCGTGTGCACTCTTTCAACTGCTGAGCCACCTCCAGCCCCCATGGGGCGACGTGAAGAGACTAACAACCAGATTTATACTTTAGAAAACTCACTGAATCCCAGTGAAGAGGGCATGTTGGGAGGGAGAAGAGCCAGAGCAGACTAGCGATTGAAGAGTAAGACAGGAAGATTTGAAGTCTGGAGGGTGAAGCATGAGCCAGCAAGGCCCTTTCCTGGGAAGACAACTTCCAAGTGAGAAGGCCACATACCCTGGCCAGGGCTGCAGTCACTTCCACTTGCTCTTGTCTCAGTAACTCCCCTTCTAGGTGACTTGACTCCAGCGCTTCCCGAAGAGTGAGCAGCTCACTTAGTGATTCTGACTGTTTGGCTTCCAGGCTCACCAGCGTCTCCTGACTAAGAAGGGAAGGAGAGGGAGCTAGGGGAAGTGTTTGGGACAGGAATCTAATTATTTTCCTATTTAAAAACATGTGGAATTAGTTACTAAAAACTAGTAAGGAAAGCTCTTTAAGAGCAAGTGAAAAAAGCAAGGTGCATTAGCAGTGTGTAAGAGCACTAACAGTGTGTAAGAGCACTAACAGTGTGTAAGAGCACTAACAGTGTACTGCCTTCCATGCAAAAACGTGAGAGAAAGCAGGAGTATCTGCATGGAGTGGGCTGCAAAGACAAACACGAAATAACTGAAATGGTTACCAACGGAAGGAAGGACGGAGCAAGCAAAGATGGCGGAGACTTCCTGTGTGCATCTCTTTAAATAAATAGGTGGGGTTTTCCCTGTTTATTTTGTTTATTGTGACAGGGTCTTGCTCTGCAGCCCAAGCTGGCTTCGAACTTACAGCAATCTTCCTGCCTCAGTCTCCCAAGTGTTGAGATTACAGGTGTGAGCCAATAAACCCTGGTATCTTTTTCAACAGCTTTGGCTTTTGACTTATCTAACTATATTATCGAGTCAGGTAGACTACATTTTAAACACATATGTATCTGTGTAGATTGTCTTCTGTCCTCTCAGTGCAGGGCATGGGCATGGCTCTACCCTTTGGCAGACCTTCAAGCTTCCTCCAGCTTCCACTGTTTACCAGGCACAAGGAATAAGGCACAGAGGAGGGGACTACACCAAGGGAAGAGCTGCTGCCAGGGCTCTGCTGGCATTAACAGGTGAGTACATGGCTAGCCAGGACTACAGAGAGAGACCCCGTCTCAAACAAACAAACAAAAAATAAGTTGCATTTAGTTGTGTGTGGGGAGGGAACCACAGTACACATGGAAGTCAGAGAACAATCCATGGGAGTCAGGGGATTGAACTCACATTGAGCCATCCTGACAGCCCTATGCTAGGATTTTATGAAGTACTTCTCTATCTTTCCTATAACTCTCCAAATAACATCTCCATTTTGCCAAGAGACTAATCCATTCTGGTGGCAAAGCCAAAATCTGCACCAAGCCTTTGTCCTGCTCTACAGTTCCTTTCTGAAGCATTACCTGGTAGAATTTACAGGTTAGCTTGGGGGCACTGACTCTGGATTTCCCTTCCTGACCAGTGAATTTTCTATCACGTCCCAGCCAGCTAACTCCCACTTCCTTTTCTTTGCTATTCTGTCCCCTGGGTCCTTTTTTCTACAAGTTAAAGTAGGTCAAGGCCCCACTCAAAGTCTACCCGTCCTCCAGAGAGGTGCCCCTGGTTCTCGATAGTTAACTGTCGTTCATATGCGTCCCAAACACCAAGCTTGAGCTCCAGTGAAGCCATGTTTCTTCTAGTTTCGTGTCCCAGTTGTTTGCTTGTCTGGCTTCTCTCTAGATTTCAAGCTCCTTGAGATCATGGTTAATACCTTACTCATTTTTGTAGCCCTCACAGTCCCATCCATGTCCCTATAGGGACTCAACAGTGTCTAGATGAATCTTCTCAACTCATCCTCTACAAAGGAAGAAGCAGTAAGCTAATGTGAACCATTGCAGGCTTTAGGCATTCTACTTCTGAAGACAGAGGAGAGAGGTGGGGGGAGGTGTGCACCTGAAGGAAGGCCCTGGTGAGGAGAGGCCTGGGCACACTTACAGACGCTCCCTCTCACGGACGGCCATGTGCAGCTCCTCCTGCTGCTCCTGCTTCTCCCCCTGAGCGGAGTCCCCCTGCAGCTGCAGCTCCATGTTCACTCTTCGCAGTCGCCATGCTTCCTGCTCCAGCACTTCCAGCTGCCGCTGCAGCTCTCCCCTGGCCTCCTGCAGCAGTCCTCGCTCCCTGAAACAGACCAGCGATGAACAGATCCTGCAGGAACAAGACCTTGTGGAGCAAAAGGTGAGGGAAGCTTGCTTCTTTTCAACTTCTCTCTCTCTCTCTTACACACACACACACACACACACACACACACACACACACACGTATTACTTTTTTTCAAGCAGAAAACCATTTATTATATGATCTTAAAGACCCAATCCAAAGGATTTTCCCACAGGAAATAGAATAAAAACCAAAACAGCCTTAAGCATCCATGGATCTCGGACAACAGGAAGAGTCAATCAAATACAGGACAGTGATGGGTAAGTGGCTAACTGAGGACTAAAACCAGACACTGGAGAGCTGAGAACATAGCACAGTCATAAGAGTGCTTTCCTAACAAGCCTAAGGTCCTGGGTTTGATTCCCAGCCCTGCAAACCCATAAGTGAAACCAGATAGAGAGCAAAACAAAGTGTTGAAGGCTTTGCTTTCCTTTCAAAAACAAACACCCAAACTGGACATGGAAGGAGGGGCAAGCAGCCTGTTCACTCACCTGCTGAGAGAGTCCACCTCTCCCTGAAGGTCCGCCGTCTGCCCCGCCAGAGCATCCCGCTCCCCAGTGAGCGCGTGCAGCCGTTCCCTCAGGGCTCTGCCCTCCTCTTCCCACTGGCCCTGCCGCTGCTGCAGGCAGCTCATAGCCTCCTGGCAGCCCGAGAGCTGCTGCCTGAGGTCCTGTGGAAGCAGAGCCACAGAACCATGTGAAGAGCAAGGAGCCACAGCCAAGGGAACGGCTCCAAGGCAAGCTGAGAACAGAAATGTGGCCAACTGAGATGTCAAAGAATCAGCCGTAGTGGCAGAAGGGAGAGTGAGGGCGGCTTGGAGTTGGGGAACATTTACACTCTCCCAGGACTCTGCTTAGCGGCACTCACAGATACATACATGCAATTGGTGTGGAGAATATATACACCTGTAAGCCACAAGCACCACTGGGCAAACAGAAATTAATGTGCAACTGAACACATTCTGACTGGCTAGCTGACGGGGGTTCTCCAGCCTAGAGATGTGCCTGGGGGTACCCACCCCTGTGGCTGAGGAACAGCTCCAGGCCTTCTCACCTGTACAGCCTGCTGTCTCCGAGTCAGCACTGAACGCACCAGAGTAAGAGCCTTGTCTGGGTCCTGGGGATCAAACGGGGAGAAGCCACTACAGTCTAATGGCATTGAGCTCTCACGATCTAAGCTTTGGGTCACAGTGTCCTCTTCTTCCACTGAGGCCTGAAATGAACCCAGTGTCACCGAGAGACTTGCACTACAGAGCGGAGAACCTGAAGGGTTCCTTCACAGGTCCTACCCCTAGGGCAGGGACAGGGAAGGGAACCTAAGAGCAAGACAAGACTGGTCCCTTCAACTCTTCATGTTTGGTCACTCAAGTATAGTTAGCAATGAGGCTAGAATTCTCTCGGACAGTAAGTGAGGGGAAGGGGAAGAAAATGCCACCGCAATGACAAAGATGGAATTCAGCCTATGGCCTAAGAACCTCGGCAAGCAACACGCTAGAGCGGCTGCCCGTACCCAGTGCCAGGACGTGATGCTTACCTATACTCCGGGATCCCAATCTTCACGCACACTGAGAGAACCTATCCTTAATGACTTCAGCCCAACCTCAGCCTAGAAATCAAGGCACCAAGGGGACACGGAGAGGAGGGCACTGTCCCTTCCAGGACGAGCGCTTACCAGTGCCTGGGTTATGTCCTTGAGCACATGCTGCAAGGTCAACTTCTCCTCTTGAGCATTCCTGCTCAGAGATGCCTCCTGTTCCACTAACTCTGCGTGGTTTGTCTCCTGGCAAGGGAATGGAACAGAGCCTGAGCACCACACTCTCCAGAGATTCCGTATTCCTGTCCCCAAATCATTCAAAGACATACTCTGTCTATCTGTCAACCATCCTGTCCATCTGAAACAATGTAACATGGCAATAGAAGGCTGAGAATAGATGACTAAAAACCGAAAGGACTGAACCCTTTCTACCAGCAGTGAACCCTTTGCAATCCAACATCATTCACTTTAAGTTACTTGAGCCCCGTGGATGTCTGCATCGGCAAATTCCTGACAAAAGGGA
This sequence comes from Onychomys torridus, assembly GCF_903995425.1. Taxonomy (NCBI): domain Eukaryota; kingdom Metazoa; phylum Chordata; class Mammalia; order Rodentia; family Cricetidae; genus Onychomys; species Onychomys torridus. The sequence goes on from NC_050446.1 coordinate 138,666,398, forward strand.
ATTACAGAGCACAAGTTTGCTTTCTAGTGGACTCCAACCTAGATGGGACGAGGGTGTGCATGTGGATAGGGGCTCAGCAGTTACCAAAAGTCAATGACAGAAAATGGGTTGAGATGAAAAGAAACACAGAACCAAGCCAGGGATTCTGTCATCCCATCTTGGAGAATCACTTCTGTGACGTCTCTGACAGATGTTTAAGTCTGGGGGCACAGCTGCACTCTTTCATAAGACACA